>NC_074693.1:23564820-23644820 GCF_029448725.1 Salvelinus fontinalis
CTCCTTTCTCTCTCTCTACCTTCCTCCCTCCTTTTTCTCTCTCTCTCGCTCCCTCTCTCTCTCTCCCTCCTTTTTCTCTCTCTATCCCTCCTTTCTCTCTCTCCCTCTTTCTCTCTCTCTCTCTTCCTCCTTTCTCTCTCTCTCCCTCCCTCCTTTCTCTCTCTCTCTCTCTCCCTCCCTCCCTTTTCTCTCTCTATCCCTTTTTTTTCTCTCTCTATCCCTCCTTCTTTCTCTCTCTCTTCCTCCTTTCTCTCTCTCTCTCTCCCTCCTTTCTCTCTCTCTCTCTTCCTCCTTTCTCTCTCTCTCTCTTCCTCCTTTCTCTCTCTCTCTCTTCCTCCTTTCTCTCTCTCTCTCCTCCTTTCTCTCTCTCTCCCTCCTTTCTCTCTCTCTACCTTCCTCCCTCCTTTTTCTCTCTCTCTCCCTCCTTTTTCTCTCTCTCTCCCTCCTTTTTCTCTCTCTATCCCTCCTTTCTCTCTCTCCCTCCTTTCTCTCTCTCTCCCTCCTTTCTCTCTCTCTACCTTCCTCCCTCCTTTTTCTCTCTCTCTCGCTCCCTCTCTCTCTCTCCCTCCTTTTTCTCTCTCTATCCCTCCTTTCTCTCTCTCCCTCCTTTCTTTCTCTCTCTCTCCCTCCTTTTTCTCTCTCTATCCCTCCTTTCTCTCTCTCCCTCCTTTCTCTCTCTCTCCCTCCTTTCTCTCTCTCTACCTTCCTCCCTCCTTTTTCTCTCTCTCTCGCTCCCTCTCTCTCTCTCCCTCCTTTTTCTCTCTCTCTCCCTCCTTTTTCTCTCTCTCTCCCTCCTTTTTCTCTCTCTCTCCCTCCTTTTTCTCTCTCTATCCCTCCTTTCTCTCTCTCCCTCCTTTCTCTCTCTCTCCCTCCTTTCTCTCTCTCTACCTTCCTCCCTCCTTTTTCTCTCTCTCTCGCTCCCTCTCTCTCTCTCCCTCCTTTTTCTCTCTCTCTCCCTCCTTTTTCTCTCTCTATCCCTCCTTTCTCTCTCTCCCTCCTTTCTCTCTCTCTCTCTCTTCCTCCTTTCTCTCTCTCTCTCTCCCACCTTTCTCTCTCTCTACCTCCCTCCCTCCTTTTTCTCTCTCGCTCCCTCCTTTCTCCCTCCCTCCTTTCTCTCTCTCTCTCTCTCCCTCCCTCCCTTTTCTCTCTCTCTCTCTCCCTCCCTCCCTTTTCTCTCTCTATCCCTTTTTCTTTCTCTCTCTATCCCTCCTTCTTTCTCTCTCTCTTCCTCCTTTCTCACTCTCTCTCTCCCTCCTTTCTCACTCTCTCTCTTCCTCCTTTCTCTCTCTCTCTCTTCCTCCTTTCTCTCTCTCTCTCCCTCCTTTCTCTCTCTCTCCCTCCTTTCTCTCTCTCTACCTTCCTCCCTCCTTTTTCTCTCTCTCTCCCTCCTTTTTCTCTCTCTCTCCCTCCTTTTTCTCTCTCTATCCCTCCTTTCTCTCTCTCCCTCCTTTCTCTCTCTCTCCCTCCTTTCTCTCTCTCTACCTTCCTCCCTCCTTTTTCTCTCTCTCTCGCTCCCTCTCTCTCTCTCCCTCCTTTTTCTCTCTCTATCCCTCCTTTCTCTCTCTCCCTCCTTTCTCTCTCTCTCTCTCTTCCTCCTTTCTCTCTCTCTCTCCCACCTTTCTCTCTCTCTACCTCCCTCCCTCCTTTTTCTCTCTCGCTCCCTCCTTTCTCTCTCTCTCTCTCTCTCTCTGTCTCTCCATCCTTTCTCTCTCTCTCTCGCTCGCTTACCTTATATGTTCACCCGGTCTCTCTACACCCCCTCTTTCGCCCCGCCACTCTCCCTCTGGGTTATCAAGCTTTCAGAGGCTGTCTCTAGGTAATGGGAAAAGCGTGTAGTAGAGGAGGGATGTGAGGGTCGGCCCTGGCAGCCTCACACCGTGTCACCACTCTCCTATGTCTCTCCTTCCTCTCTACATCTCTGCCTTTCTTGCCATTCTCTCTGTCTGTCTCTCCCTCCATCTCTCTTCTTCCCCTAGTCTACTGTATCTCTCCCTCCATCTCTCTTCTTCCCCTAGTCTACTGTATCTCTCCCTCCATCTCTCTTCTTCCCCTAGTCTACTGTATCTCTCCCTCCATCTCTCTTCTTCCCCTAGTCTACTGTATCTCTCCCTCCATCTCTCTTCTTCCCCTAGTCTACTGTATCTCTCCCTCCATCTCTCTTCTTCCCCTAGTCTACTGTATCTCTCCCTCCATCTCTCTTCTTCCCCTAGTCTACTGTATCTCTCCCTCCATCTCTCTTCTTCCCCTAGTCTACTGTATCTCTCCCTCTATCTCATTCTCATCCTTCTTTACATGATTACACCTGCTTTTGCTAAATCATAACATGATTCACTATTTGTTCATGATGCTTGTTTTTATGCCCTTGGTTGTATTCAATGCTACAGGAATGCATTGGGAAATTAAAGTGCAGAAGGTATTCACTGCATATTATGCAAGCTGGAGGAACCTTTGTTATGGAGGAACCTTTGTTATGACATTCTCTGACTAGCATTGTCCTTGCATTATCTCTGTGGATATGACTAAGTTATGCTGTTTTAATGTTATGTCATCTTTATGCTGCTTGGTGAGGGGGAGAGAGAGATGGGGGGAGGTGGGAATGGAAAATGGAGTACACTGAGAGTGTATCTGTTATGGATGTAAGGGACAGACTGCACTTAGCACAAACCCTCCCATCACGCCACAGCTGCAGTACAGAGAGTGGTCACGAGAGTGCACTGTAAGCAAGGCTCTGCTGTATTTCTCACTGAGGTTGAGAGAGACTCTACAGCCACTGCCAGTGTAGGAGACGGCCAGTGTAGGAGACGGCCAGTGTAGGGGACGGCCAGTGTAGGGGACGGCCAGTGTAGGGGACGGCCAGTGTAGGGGACGGCCAGTGTAGGGGACGGCCAGTGTAGGGGACGGCCAGTGTAGGAGACGGCCAGTGTAGGAGACGGCCAGTGTAGGAGACGGCCAGTGTAGGAGACGGCCAGTGTAGGAGACGGCCAGTGTAGGAGACGGCCAGTGTAGGAGACGGCCAGTGTAGGAGACGGCCAGTGTAGGAGACGGCCGGAGCTGCTTGATTGACTGTCTGCCTGGAAGTGAGACATCATGGACTTTAATAGAACTGGAAGGATAAACCCTGTGGAGCTGATGGTGTGAGGACTGTAATGTAGCTGTGTGTGTGGATGCAGTGTGTGTATGTTGGCCAGAGAACTGGCAGCCCAGCTGTGGGGTAATTGGGATGGTGAGATGGAGAGAAACTGCAGATCTCAACACTAGTCTGCTCCTCTTCATTCAGAGAAAGAGAGAGAAACGTAAAACATCCAAATAACACATGCAGAGCAGAATTAGACCGATACTCGTTAATTATCCAAATCCAGAAAAGAGCCATTCAATTCTACAACCACCTAAAAGGAAGCGATTCCCAAACCTTCCATAACAAAGCCATCACCTACAGAGAGATGAACCTGGAGAAGAGTCCCCTAAGCAATCTGGTCCTGGGGCTCTGTTCACAAACACAAACAGGCCCCACAGTGCCCCAGGACAGGAACACAATTAGACCCAACCAAATCATGAGAAAACAAAAATATTATTATTTGACACATTGGAAAGAATGAGAAAAAAACTGAGCAAACTAGAATGCTATTTGGCCCTAAACAGAGAGTACACAGTGGCAGAATACCTGACCACCGTGACTGACCCAAACTTAAGGAAAGCTTTGATTATGCACAGACTCAGTGAACATTGCTATTGAGAAAGGCCACCGTAGGCAGGCCTGGCTCTCAAGAGAAGACAGGCTATGTGCACTCTGCCCACAAAATGAGGTGGAAACTGAGCTGCACTTCCTAACCTCCTGCCAAATGTATGACCATATTAGAGACATATATTTCCCTCAGATTACACAGATACACAAAGAATTCGAAAACGAATACAATAAACTCCCATATCTATTGTGTTATTTTAGAGCTTCTGTGAGTGTAATGTTTACTGTACATTTTTATTGTTTATTTCACTTTTGTTTATTATCTATTTCACTTGCTTTGGCAATATTAACATATGTTTCCCATGCAAATAAAGACCCTTAAATTGAATTGAGAGAGTGAATTAAAGGTGAGTGAGACAGAGAGTGAATTAAAGGTGAGTGAGACAGAGAGAGTGAATTAAAGGTTAGTGAGACAGAGAGAGAGTGAATTAAAGGAGAGTGAATTAAAGGTGAGTGAGACAGAGAGGGAAGGCTTGAGGACCAGGATAGAGAGTGATTGAACTATGCAGAGAGGTGGAGAGTGTTTTCTCTGATTGGGTATCTAAGTGCAGAACCTAGCTTAGACTAACATGCTGACCACACCGCTCGCATTGCAAAATAAATGTACACATACATATTATTCAATCATTGCACCCACACTGAATCTGTGTAGCCAGGCGCTAAAATAGAACTTGGTTCGAATTGTAATGCTTGACGCACTGTAAGTCCCGCCTCTCCCATCTCCTCATTGGTTTTTAGGAGCATATACCCACGTGGGTGATTGAAAGATGAACTGAGGTCCACACTCCAGTCCAGTTGGTGGTGGTAATGCACCTTAAAGTTGGTTGCCAACCGCCATATAAAGTCCAAAGAAGAAGAACCCTGAAGGAGGAGAGATTAGTAGAAAGGAACTCGGTTGACCATTTTATGTGTGGATTAATTGTCGGAGTAGAGGACCTTGTGCATCTCAGGTGAAATAACAACCCAATGTTTATATCCCAGGACAAGTTAGCTAGCAACAGCAAGCTAGCTAGCTAAATTGACATAAATGTTTAATGCTTTTCGACCTGTCCCCATTAATATAGTTGGTTCAGAGTTTGTTTTGATATTTCAACCTGCGTGTTGATCGCGTCTGGTGTGGGGTGACAAAATCAACATGCACGCGATGGCGGACGCACACACGCACACGAGCGGTCTGGTCAGCATGTAAGACAGGAGTTCCCAACCTTTCATTTCCCAGGGCCTTTTCACATTTGATTAATTCTTCTTCTTATTATTGTTTATTGCGATAACCCATATTAAATACAACACCAGCTTGATGTTGTTGAATTTCAGGGACCTAGGAAAATGGTGCTGTCTTGAAGGTCATTTCCTGCAATTCTACGTAGTTTAAAAAGACTCATGACATCTTTTAGATAGGCTATTTGACGACCGCCGAGCGCCACCCGAACAGGGAGAGGAGCTTGACACGTAGAGACAAACCAAAGATGTGTGCCTCAGAGTCGCGTCTTCCTCTGGCATCTAACATATTGTTTCTAGCCTACAGCATTACGGATTAATATATTGCTTTAGATCAGTATAAACAATTGCAAATAGTATTATTACTCAAATCAAGGAAAGTCCCTCCCACGAAACGGTAGTGTCCCATATGGGGGTCGCGCCCCCTAGGTTGGGAACCCCTGCTCTGAGGAGACTGGACTGGATTGGAATGGACCTCACAGTGACTGTGTGTGTGTGTGTGTGTGTGTAATTTCCCCAGTTCTGTACTGAACGTTCTCTCACTCCCTTCCTCCCTCCCTCCTCCACCCCCCTCTCTACCTCCCTTTCTTACCCCCTCTCGCACTCCCCCCCCCCCTTTCTTACCCCCTCTCTCTCTCTGATTCAATATGAACGAGCCCCCGTCTCTGAAAGGTGGGTTAGATGGTCGATGAAGTCATGGGTCTATATCTGGAGCTCTCAGCATGTATGTATGTATGTATGTATGTATGTATGTATGTATGTATGTATGTATGTACGTGTCTGCACATGACGTGGGTCTGAATTGATGAAGTCACAGGTCTCTGTATGGGGCTGTGTGTCTCTGGCCCTCCGGCTCTATTTCTACCCTTTGTTTCTAGCGCTCCTCCGCTATTGGCTACACCTCTGTCCCTCTTCCTCTCTAATTTTGTCACCCCGTCTCTGACTTTGTGTGTGTGAGAGTGTGTGTGCTGTTTCTACTGCAGTGAGAGAGAAAGAGAAGGAAAACAGAAGGAGGAAGTGGGAGAAAGAGTAAAAGAAAGAGATTGGAATACAGCAGAAGGAGAGCAAGTCCTAGAGCTGGAAAGGCAGCGAGAGAGAGATGGATAGCAAATGAGCGAGGGAGAGAGGGAAGGAGAGAAGGCTTCACTGACAGTGAAAGACAGAGTAAGACCTTGCAAAGGACTCTCCCATCAAGCGTGTGTGAGAGAGAAAGAGAACAGAAGAGAGAGAGAAGCAGAGGCAGGGGGGAGGGAGTGGAGAAGGAACAGGGAAGAGGAAAGGGGGACTCTGAGGATAAAAAAAAAGGAAAGAGAGAGTGGAGGACGAGTAGCGGAACGACAGCGGCAGGCAGTAAAAGCACAAGCCAAGCCCTGCTTACCCCTGTAGCAATGGCACCGAAGCGAGGAAGCTGACGACCCAGGGAACTACTCAGCGATAACAGGGAGGATGTCTGACACTGTGAGTACCTCCTCTGTCTCTATCCCTCCCTATCTTTCTCTCTCTTCTTCTCTCCATCTATCCCTCCCTATCACTCTCTCTTCTTCTCTCCATATATCTCTCCCCATCTCTCTCTTCTTCTCTCCATCTCTGGTTCTCTGTCTGTCTCTGGTTGCTTTCTCTCTATGCATCTGTCATTGACTCTTTTTTTGTCCTGTTGTGATTTCTATTACTCTACACCTCTAGTGTGTTCATGTTCCCTTTCCCTCTCTCTCTCTCTCTCTCTCTCTCTCTCTCGCTCTCTCTCTCTTCCACTCTCTCTCTTCTACTCTCTCTCTCTCCCAGTCTCTATCTTCCTCTCAATTGAAATTCCAAAAGAATAGACATTTCAAATGTTGTAATATGAGCAAATAGTTAAAGTACTCTCTCTCCCTCTCTATCTCTTCCACTCAATCTCTCTTCCTCTCTCTCGTCTTCCTCTCTCTTTCTCTCGTCTTCCTCTCTCGTTCTCTCTCTCTCTCTCTCTCGCTCTCTCTCTTATCTTCCTCTCTCTCTTGTCTTTCTCTCTCTCTCTTGTCTTCCTCTCTCTCTCTCTCTCTCTCTTGTCTTTCTCGCTCTCTCTCTTGTCTTCCTCTCTCTCTCTTGTCTTCCTCTCTCTCTCTGTCTCTCTTGTCTTCCTCTCTCTCTCTGTCTCTCTATCGGTCTAGCAGCTGTAGCTGTGAGGTGGCTGCTAGCCTGGGGATGTAGAGACATAACAGGAGGAGATGCTTTGAAAGGAAAGGGTAGAGGGGAATGAAACATGACAAAATGAGTGAAAGGGGTGAAGTAAGCAACAGAAGGGATAAGAGAGAAAGGATTATGAAGATATATGCTGGATGCTTTGAGAGGTTTTTACCGTCTGAATTTTCTTTGGGTGTTTAGTAGAGATAGGGGTGTGTTTGTGTCTGTCTGTCGGTCTGTGTGTTTTGCAGAACAGGGTGAGGGAAGTGTGTTTTGCAGAATGGGGTGTGTGAAATGTGCTTTGCAGGGTGTTTTTGTACTAGTGTGTACTAAAGTGTGTACTAAAAGGAGTGGAGGAAGAAGAGAGGGAACATGCTGCTCTCTTTCCCTCCATTTCTCTCTCTCTCTCTCTCTCTCTCAAAATGAGGGGGGGGAAAGGAAACAGGGTAAAGGAAAGATTGAGAGAAAGGAGAGGAAGGGTTTGTGACATCAGAAGGCTTTGTGACATCAGAAGGCTTTGTGACATCAGACGAGTTTGTGACATCAGAAGGTTTTGTGACATCAGAAGGCTTTGTGACATCAGAAGGCTTTGTGACATCAGAAGGGTTTGTGACATCTCAGTGTATGATGTGTGGAATGAAACAGCAGAGGTAAAAAAAAAACTGTTTTGATAAATGATGCCATCCTCTGAATATCTGCAATGTTTACATTATGGCTGACCATTTAGTCGACTGGTTGATTGTTTGGTCTATAGGCTATTGGTTGCTTGAGATTTCTTTAATAGAGCAATTGCAATTTTTTCATATTTTTCATGGTGCACACATCGCGCCTGTCTCAGTGAACTGATCCATTACAGTCCATCACTCTAAGACATGTGATACTGAAATTCTATCTGGTTATATTATGTAAAAATAATGGTGCTACACTAATACATCTAACATTATTTTATAACAACAGTGCTTTCTCCCGCGTTGGATACGGTCTCTGTAACAATCTTTAGTGCAGCATAGAAATGACACCTTTCCCTGTGTTGCTATGTGCATAATAACAAACAAAGTTAATCAGCATGCTGGGATTGAGAACAATGCGGTGGAGGCAGCAGCAGAGACCAGGAAACAGCCCTTGCCTAATTGTCTAAGAAAATTGAGAAGAGAGGAAACCCCAACTTAATTAGGTCTATAATCAATAGCTTAACTGTTAAATGAGCCTGGCTTTATAAATCATCCATATATATCGAGAGAAAGAAGACAGATCCTGCTTCTGTAGCCTGTCTGGGTGTTTGTTTAATAGCCTACTGATTCCATGAGCACCAAGCCTCATGCAACGGCAAAATGTCGGATAAAGCAATTTCACAGATTGGGCTGTTTTTAATCTTTGCTATGCTGTAATAAAGACTTTACAATTTGTTTTCCTTAGAACTGACTGGTATTACTTAGAGTTTATTTAGTGATTACACTGTCCCAAACAGGCAGAGAAATCATATTGTAGTCTAAGGGCACCTGTTTGGCACATAATATGGACACAGCTCTCGCTCCTATTATAATGATTCTAATAAGTCATGTTGTTATCATTAGTGGTCTTTGTATCGTATCCTTGTAGAAAACACTTTTGCAATTATGTTAGCACAGCTGAAAAAGGTTGTGCTGATTTAAAGAAGCAATATTAGCTTTTCTTACAAAAACAAGGACATTTCTAAGTGACCCCAAACCTTTGAACGGTAGTGTATGGAAAAATACGGTCAACCAATATTGTTTTTAGTCGGGGACAGCCCCATTTGCACGAATGTCTATGTAACAAGCCATACCACTGTTCACCTCTGTTTCTAATTGCTGATCAGCTTGTCTGCTCATTCATATTCATTAAGAGACAGCAGAGCAGAAGAACCTACATGTATCTGTTTATTCCTCTCCTCCTCATCCCTCCATCCTCCCCTCCCCCTGTTGACCTTCTGTGGACAGGTTTGGCATGAAGAGAAGGAGGAGAGGAAGGAGGCATTAGTTGTCTCTCCACCACACATCATTCATCTTTTACAATATACAAGTCCTACTCCTTTCATCAATAGATACATACTTTTGTGTTTGTGTGTATTTGTATGTACTGGTGGTTGTGTGTATTTGTATGTACAGGTGGTTATTTGTATGTACTGGTGGTTGTGTGTATTTGTATGTACTGGTGGCTGTGTATTTGTATGTACAGTACGTGTCACACCCTGATCTGTTTCAGCTGTCCTTGTAATTGTCTCCACCCCCTCCAGGTGTCGCTTATTTTCCCCAGTGTATTTATCCCTGTGTTTCCTGTCTCTCTGGGCCAGTGTATTTATCCCTGTGTTTCCTGTCTCTCTGTGCCAGTGTATTTATCCCTGTGTTTCCTGTCTCTATGTGCCAGTGTATTTATCCCTGTGTTTCCTGTCTCTCTGTGCCAGTGTATTTATCCCTGTGTTTCCTGTCTCTCTGTGCCAGTGTATTTATCCCTGTGTTTCCTGTCTCTCTGTACCAGTGTATTTATCCCTGTGTTTCCTGTCTCTCTGTGCCAGTGTATTTATCCCTGTGTTTCCTGTCTCTCTGTGCCAGTGTATTTATCCCTGTGTTTCCTGTCTCTCTGTGCCAGTTCGTCTTGCATGTTTCCAAGTCAACCAGCGTTTTTTCCCGTTCTCCTGCTTTTTGCATTCTCCTTTTTCTAGTCCTCCTGGTTTTGACCCGTGCCTATTTCTGGACTCTATACCCGCCTGCCTGACCAGTCTGCCTGCCCTGACCTCGAGCCTATTTGCCACTCTGTACCTCCTGGAATCTGATCTGGTTTTGACCTTTTGCCTGTCCACGACCATTCTCTTGCCTATTCCCTTTGAATTTATTAAACATCTTAAACTTCAACCATTTGCCTCCTGTGTCTGCATCTGGGTCTCGCCTTGTGACATGATAGTACGTATTTGTATGACAGTACATATTTGTATTTTTTACATTTAAGTCATTTAGCAGACGCTCTTATCCAGAGCGACTTACAAGTACATACGTTCATTCTTTTTTTTTTTTTTTTTTTTTTGTACTGGCCCCCCGTGGGAATCGAACCCACAACCCTGGCGTTGCAAGCGCCATGCTCTACCAACTGAGCCACACGGGGCCCATTTGTATGTTCGGGTGGTTGTGTGTGTGTATGTACAGTACGTATTCGTATGTGCTGGTGGTTGTGTTTGTGTGTATGTACAGTATGTATTTGTATATACTGGTGTGTGTGTGTGTGTACTGGTGGGTGTGTGTGTGTATTTGTATGTACTGGTGGGTGTGTATGTATGTACAGTATGTGTGTGTATCGGTGGGGGCATGTGTATGTATGCATAGTGTAGCACATGTGTGTGTCTCTGCCACAGTGATGTAATGGCAGTTATGTCACCCCCATTTCCCAGCAGCCCTTGTACCTGCTCTGATGCCCTAATTGGCCATAGCTCATTGGCTGCTCACGTCCCCTTACCTTAATTAACATGTGTGTGCTTTAAACAGTCCACAGGGACGACGGTGGAACACCCAGGCCCACTCAATAGATGCCAGAGTGATTGATGCCTTTTCCTTCCTTCTCTTGGTCTGATCAGGGCCCATTACAATGTCTCTCTTTACCCACGAGTCATCACTCTTCTACTATAGCTCACTCCATCTACCCACAATTCATCACACTTCTCCTCTCCAGCAGACTAGGTCTCAGTAGGATGTAGCTCTCTGTCTGTCTGTCCGCTAAGAACCATTTTTCTCACAATACTCATTATGTGAAGGACACTCGCACTCCCTCTTTTTCTCTGTCTTCCTCTACTTATTTTTCTCTTGTTTTTCCCCTTCCTTTTCTCGCTCTCTTCTTCCTTCCATCTCTTTCCCCCTTCTCTTCTCCTGTCCCCTCTCCCCTCCCCTTTACCCCCTTTCCCTCATCTCTCTCTCTCTCTCTCTCATTAACATGGTTAGGCACACCTGCTGTAATCCCTTTCTCTCTGACAAATTACAGCCCCTGTTCCTCCTACAGATACCTCCCTTCATCCCTCCCTCTCTCCCAGAAACCAATAAATCTCTACCTACCAATTCCTCACAGTGATGCCCAGTGAGTATGTTCATCCCTCAGACAGACTGGCTATAGATGCACAATGCTGAATATGTTCAGTCTGTCCACTGTCTATATATACAACCTGTTATGGCACAGAACTGCACTTGTTGTTTTATGCTGTGGTTGAATTGACCTGGATCTCAGGGCTTGTAGGTAGTAGAGAATGATGTAGAGCTCTGTAACACTGCAGTAGTCTCTACAGTAGGAAACTGTAGTAGTCTACAGTAGGAGGAAGCTGTAGTAGTATCTACTGTAGGAAGCTGTAGTAGTCTCTACAGTTAGAGGAAGCTGTAGTAGTCTCTACAGTAGGAAGCTGTAGTAGTCTCTACAGTTAGAGGAAGCTGTAGTTCTATCTACAGTAGGAGAAAGCTGTAGTAGTCTGTACAGTAGGAGGAAGCTGTATTAGTCTCTACAATAAGAGGAAGCTGTAGTAGTCTCTACAGTAGGAAGCTGTAGTAGTATCTACTGTAGAAAGCTGTAGCAGTCTCTACAGTAAGAGGAAGCTGTAGTAGTCTGTACAGTAGGAGGAAGCTGTATTAGTCTCTACAATAAGAGGAAGCTGTAGTAGTCTACAGTAGGAAGCTGTAGTAGTATCTACTGTAGAAAGCTGTAGCAGTCTCTACAGTAAGAGGAAGCTGTAGTTGTATCTACAGTAGGAGGAAGCTGTAGTAGTATGTACAGTAGGAGGAAGCTGTAACAGTCTCTACAGTAGGTGGAAGATGTTGTGGTCTCTACAGTAGGATGAAGCTATAGTTGTATCTACAGTAGGAGGAAGCTGTAGTAGTCTCTACAGTAGAAGAACGCTGTAGTAGTATGTACAGTAGGGGGAAGCTGTAGTAGTCTCTACAGTAGGAGGAAGCTGTAGTAGTCTCTACAGTAGGAGGAAGCTGTAGTCGTATGTACAGTAGGAGGAAGCTGTAGTAGTCTCTACAGTTGGAGGAAGCTGTAGTAGTCTTTGCAGTAGGAGGAAGCTGTAGTAGTCTCTATATAGTAGGAGGAAGATGTAGTAGTCTCTACAGTAGGAAGAAGCTGTAGCAGTCTCTACAGTAGGTGGAAGCTGTTGTGGTCTCTACAGTAGGAGAACGATGTATTAGTATGTACAGTAGGGGGAAGCTGTAGTAGTCTCTACAGTAGGAGAACGCTGTAGCAGTCTCTACAGTAGGTGGAAGCTGTAATAGTCTCTACAGTAGGAAGAAGCTGTCGTAGTCTCTACAGTAGGAAGAAGCTGTAGCAGTCTCTACAGTAGGAGGAAGCTGTAGTAGTCTCTACAGTAGGAGAACGCTGTAGTAGTATGTACAGTAGGGGGAAGCTGTAGTAGTCTCTACAGTAGGAGAACGCTGTAGCAGTCTCTACAGTAGGTGGAAGCTGTAGTAGTCTCTACAGTAGGAAGAAGCTGTCGTAGTCTCTACAGTAGGAAGAAGCTGTAGTAGTCTCTACAGTAGGAGGTCGCTGTAGTCGTATGTACAGTAGAAGGAAGCTGTAGTAGTCTCTGCAGTAGGAGGAAGCTGTAGTAGTCTCTGCAGTTGGAGGAAGCTGTAGTAGTCTTTGCAGTAGGAGGAAGCTGTAGTAGTCTCTATATAGGAGGAAGATGTAGTAGTCTCTACAGTACATTCTTAGTTAAAAGCGTTCCAAAGGGTTCTTCGATTATCCGCATAGAATAACCCTTTTTGGTTTTACATGGAACTGCAAAGGATTCTACCTGGAACCAAAAAGGTTCTACCTGGAACCAAAAAGAGTTCTTCAAGGGTTATCTTATGGGGACAGCCGAAGAACCCTACTAGGTTCTAGATAGCACCTTGTGTAGGAATCTGTAGTAGTCTCTACAGTAGGAGGAAGCTGTAGTAGTATCTACAGTAAGAGGAATCTGTAGTAGTCTCTACAGTAGGAGGAAGCTGTATTAGTCTCTACAGTGGGGGGAGCTGTATTAGTCTCTACAGTAAGAGGAATCTGTAGTAGTCTCTACAGTAGGATGAAGCTGTATTAGTCTCTACAGTGGGGGGAAGCTGTATTAGTCTTTGCAGTAGGAGGAAGCTGTAGTAGTCTCTGCACTATGTGGAATCTGTATTAGTCTGTACAGTAGTAGGAAGCTGCAGTAGGAGGAAACTGTAGTAGTCTCTACCGTAGGAGGAAACTGTAGTAGTCTCTACCGTAGGAGGAAGCTGTAGTAGTCTCTCTCCAAGGGATGAAGGAGTATACGCTATACAGTACAGCTTGGCCTATGTGTATATGCAAACTGTACAGACATAACACACACACACACACAAAGAAAAAAACAAACACACACTAACACATAAATCAACAACTCCACACACACACACACACACACACACACACACACACACACACACACACACACACACACACACACACACACACACACACACACACAACATGTATTTAGTAGTTTGGCACCAGTGGTGTCACGCTAGAGTGACGGTGACATCCTTTGTCTCAGTCAGGAGAACATCAGATGGGAGTGATGTGATGTATAAATGATCGGAGAACAGAGAACAACGGGAGGGTCATATCTCTCTGTCTCCCTCTCTCTCACTCTTTGTCTTTCATCTCACTCACTCAATCTCTCCTAGTCCTATCCACTAACAGAGAGAGAGACCGAGAGAGAGATCTCTGCCACCCACCCACCCACCTAGCATAGCCATGCTGTTAAATATGTAATGGGATCTGAGGAGTGTTGACACTCCGGGATCTCAGTGTGCTCCTTTTTCCACACCCACCTCTCTCTCTCTCTCTCTCTCTCTTTCTCTCTTTCTCTTGCTCTCTCTTTCTCTCTCGCTCTCTCTCGCTCTCTCTCGCTCTCTCTCTCTCAGAATTGGGTCAGCTACATGTGTGCTTTGTAGGTGGACTGTAGATCTTCCCTCATTTAAAAATGTAGAACTGAAATCATTTTGACTGAAATACTGCTTCATTTTCAACAATTTGTTATCACTCTCCCCTGCAGTTGTAAAAGACCCAACAGCACTGCATAGTCTACTATCACACCCTCTGCTGCATAGACCACTGCATCGGCCATAAAACATCCCTCCACTTTACAGACGGCAGTCATACACTGGTGTGGGCTACACTACATTTAATACACCATAGACGTTTTTATTTTTACATGGACTTAACTTTGCCCCAGTTCCGCGCTGCCTCTGGCTGTATCGATGATGGAGCACGGGTACGTGTGTGTGTGCCGTGCGTTCCGTTCCTGCCGTGCGTGTGAGTGTGTGTATGCGTCTGTGTTGTGAGTTAGCGTATGGTGTGTATCCCTCGCCCTCCTGGCCCTGGGTGTTGAGGGAGAGCTCGTTTGGGTGTGTGTAACACTGTGTATCCCTCGCCCTCCTGGCCCTGGGTGTTGAGGGAGAGCTCGTTTGGGTGTGTGTAACACTGTGTATCCCTCGCCCTCCTGGCCCTGGGTGTTGAGGGAGAGCTCGTTTGGGTGTGTGTAACACTGTGTATCCCTCGCCCTCCTGGCCCTGGGTGTTGAGGGAGAGCTCGTTTGGGTGTGTGTAACACTGTGTATCGCTGCTGTAAACAACTTGACGGTGCAGGGAGGTAATTAAGGCCAGACATTAGACGTTAGACATTAGCACTAATGTCTGTGGGTTGTGACTAATTCACCACACTGCAGGGCTTTCCTCCCTCTCTGTCACTGAGATGCACAATACATGCTGCATGACCACAACACATACTGCCCTCCATAGCCCATACACAACACATACTGTCCTCCATAGCCCATACACAACACATACTGCCCTCCATAGTCCATACACAACACATATTGTCCTCCATAGCCCATACACAACACATACTGCCCTCCCTAGCCCATACACAACACATACTGCCCTCCATAGCCCATACACAACACATACTGCCCTCCATAGTCCATACACAACACATATTGTCCTCCATAGCCCATACACAACACATATTGTCCTCCATAGCCCATACACAACACATACTGCCCTCCATAGTCCATACACAACACATACTGCCCTCCATAGCCCATACACAACACATACTGCCCTCCATAGTCCATACACAACACATACTGCCCTCCATAGCCCATACACAACACATACTGGTTTCCCGAACTTCTGCCATAATATCATACACTGCTCAAAAAAATAAAAGGAACACTTAAACAACACAATGTAACTCCAAGTCAATCACACTTCTGTGAAATCAAACTGTCCACTTAGGAAGCAACACTGATTGACAATAAATTTCACATGCTGTTGTGCAAATGGAATAGACAAAAGGTGGAAAGTATAGGCAATTAGCAAGACACCCCCAATAAAGGAGTGATTCTGCAGGTGCTGACCACAGACCACTTCTCAGTTCCTATGCTTCCTGGCTGATGTTTTGGTCACTTTTGAATGCTGGCGGTGCTCTCACTCTAGTGGTAGTATGAGACGGAGTCTACAACCCACACAAGTGGCTCAGGTAGTGCAGCTCATCTAGGATGGCACATCAATGCGAGGTGTGGCAAGAAGGTTTGCTGTGTCTGTCAGCGTAGTGTCCAGAGCATGGAGGCGCTACCAGGAGACAGGCCAGTACATCAGGAGACGTGGAGGAGGCCGTAGGAGGGCAACAACCCAGCAGCAGGACCGCTACCTCTGCCTTTGTGCAAGGAGGAGCACTGCCAGAGCCCTGTAAAATGACCTCCAGCAGGCCACAAATGTGCATGTGTCTGCTCAAACGGTCAGAAACAGACTCCATGAGGGTGGTATGAGGGCCCGACGTCCACAGGTGGGGGTTGTGCTTACAGCCCAACACCGTGCAGGACGTTTGGCATTTGCCAGAGAACACCAAGATTGGCAAATTCGCCACTGGCGCCCTGTGCTCTTCACAGATGAAAGCAGGTTCACACTGAGCACATGAGCACATGTGACAGAGTCTGGAGACGCTGTGGAGAACGTTCTGCTGCCTGCAACATCCTCCAGCATGACCGGTTTGGCGGTGGGTCAGTCATGGTGTGGGGTGGCATTTCTTTGTGGGGCCGCACAGCCCTCCATGTGCTCGCCAGAGGTAGCCTGACTGCCATTAGGTACCGAGATGAGATCCTCAGAGCCCTTGTGAGACCATATGCTGACACATGCACATTTGTGGCCTGCTGGAGGTCATTTTGCAGGGCTCTGGCAGTGCACCTCCTTGCACAAAGGCGGCAGTAGCGGTCCTGCTGCTGGGTTGTTGCCCTCCTACGGCCTCCTCCACGTCTCCTGATGTACTGGCCTGTCTCCTGGTAGCGCCTCCATGCTCTGGACACTACGCTGACAGACACAGCAAACCTTCTTGCCACAGCTCGCATTGATGTGCCATCCTGGATGAGCTGCACTACCTGAGCCACTTGTGTGGGTTGTAGACTCCGTCTCATGCTACCACTAGAGTGAAAGCACCGCCAGCATTCAAAAGTGACCAAAACATCAGCCAGGAAGCATAGGAACTGAGAAGTGGTCAGCACCTGCAGAATCACTCCTTTATTGGGGGTGTCTTGCTAATTGCCTATAATTTCCACCTTTTGTCTATTCCATTTGCACAACAGCATGTGAAATTTATTGTCAATCAGTGTTGCTTCCTAAGTGGACAGTTTGATTTCACAGAAGTGTGATTGACTTGGAGTTACATTGTGTTGTTTAAGTGTTCCCTTTATTTTTTGAGCAGTGTATTTACAGTGCCTATCAGGGGTTTACTATTCTCTTTATATTGTCAATTATATGTTTTCTCCGTGGAAAATATATTGTAGGGGGCAGTGTAGCCATGCTCTCCAATGAGCCGGTCTCTCCATTAGCTCTAATATATTCTAATTGTTGACAGAATAAATCAACAGGAGCCATACTTGGGGATTAGAGAACACGTCATCAGAATTCAGTATGGTATTCCAGTTTGTGGGGAGACACACAGTGTTGGGACTTTGGTGATAAAATTGTAGGAGAGAAAATATACTTCCACCCACTCAGTCCTATCTCCACAGTGGTTTAGTAGTCTCTTTATGCTGACTATAAAGGACATGATTGGGACTGTGTTAAACGGGTTAAATAACTAATTTAGTGACCAATGATTAATTCACTCTTGTTGCTAGACTCCAGTGTTTGTCAATTCACTAAAACTTGACCATAGTTGGTGTGAACCTGGACTCAACCTGAATAAATGTGAAACTGGGCTTAACCTGAATCAAATCAGATTGAACCAGAGTCAAACCAGATTCAAAGCAGGTGTCTATACACTAACTGTCCTCACCCCTCTGACCCTCACACCTTTGTGTACATGACTGTGTCACAGTCAGAACACTTCTTCAGTCATTTACATAAATTATTAGCATTTGTAACAACATTTGCATAGTGGCTGGCACTTTTGCATACGGTCTGTAAAGCTGTTTGGTAATTGCAGTCTGTTTGACGTGTGTGTAATGGTGCGGTGCATGCAGTGTGTGTGTGTGTGTGTGTGTGTGTGTGTGTGTGTGTGTGTGTGTGTGTGTGTGTGTGTGTGTGTGTGTGTGTGTGTGTGTGTGTGTGTGTGTGTGTGTGTGTGTGTGTGTGTGTGTGTGTGTGTGTGTGTGTGTGAGACAGATGGTGGAGAGGACAGACAGGCTCTTTTGAATAATACCAGGGATTAGGGAGCAGTAGAGAAACTACAGTCAGCCAAAGTTACAACAGGTTAGGGAGTTACAGTCGCAATTATACAATGACACTTTTATGGTTATGGTAACCGTTGACTACCTCCTCCTGGTCTTCTCAATTCCTTCCACCTGTACCTCTCCACCCTTCCCTCCATCCTAATCACCACATCCTACTAAGTCCTACTCTTACCCCTTGCCATTCACCCCAACTTCCCCCAAATCCTCCCACTCTTCTCCAGTCACACCACTCCTACCTCAGGGGACCTCTCCACTTCTCTTTCTCCTTGCCCCAGAGCCTCCATTCCCCCCTGGGCCTCCACTCCTCTCCCTTCTACCCCCCTGGTTCCTCCCTGGTTCCTACAGCCCGACCCTAACCATTAAAGCAGCAGGGGAGCTTAGTGAGACCTCCAATACCTGAATGCCTCTCAATTCAATTTAAGGGCTTAATTGCCATGGGAAACATATGTTAACATTGCCAAAGCCAGTGAAGTAGATAATATACATAAGTGAAATAGATAATTCAAATGAACAGTAAACATTACACTCACAGAAGTTCCAAAAGAATGAAGGCATTTCAAATGTCATATTATGTCTATATACAGTGCTGTAGTGATGTGCAAATATGAGTTGTATTTACAATGGTGTTTCTTCTTCACTGGTTGCCCTTTTCTTGTGGCAACAGGTCACAAATCTTGCTGCTGTGATAGCACACTGTGGTATTTCACCCAGTAGATATGGGAGTTTATTAAAATTGGGTTTGTTTTCAAATTCTTTGTGGAGCTGTGTAATCTGAGGGAAATATATGTCTCTAATATGGTCATACATTTGGCAGGAGGTTAGGAAGTGCAGCTCAGTTTCCACCTCCTTTTGTGGGCAGTGTTCTGTTAGGTTCTAATTTTTCAGAGTAAATAACTCACGGACACTAGAGAAGCTTAACCAAGTTTAATTCTTCACAAAGGGTCGATACAGCTGTAATTCAGGCAAATAAATGTTTCCACCACCACAAGTATATGTTCTCCACATCAGGCACTCCTTCTCTCCAGTCCTTAAATCTTATGGTTCCACAGGAAGAGGGTAACAGGATAATAAACCATAATTTCTCCCTTCAGGGGATCTGACTGACCTCAACCCCTCCTTCGCCTAATCCACAGATGTCCATCCGCTTCCCCTATAGCAATCCTTTGACTTCCTCCCGTCCACCCAACACATTCCAAAGCCGTCTTCTACAGAGAACCATTAACTTCTGATGTAAAAACCAGTCTCTTACACTCCTTTAAATACTATGCTTCTGCGTCTGATCTATCATATCTCTAGTATATCAATGTTCAAAGTTTACCCCGAATCCAACAGTTCACATAGCCTGTCTTCTCTTGAGAGCCAGGTCTTTGCTCACTGAGTCTGTACATAGTCAACACTTTCTTTAAGTTTGGATCAGTCACAGTGGTTAGTTATTCTGCCACTGTGTACTCTCTGTTTAGGGTCAAACAGCATTCTAGTTTGCTCAGTTTTTTGTATTAATTATTTTGAATGTGTCAAATAATCATTTGTTTGTCTTCTCATGATTTGTTTGGGTATAATTGTGTTGCTGTCCTGGGGCTATGTGGGGTCTGTTTGTGTTTGTGAACAGAGCCCCAGGACCAGCTTGTTAAGGGGACTCTTCCCCATGTTCATCTTTCTGTAGGTGATGGCTTTGTTATGGAAGTTTTGGGAATCGCTTCCTTTTAGGTGGTTGTAGAATTTAACGTCTCTTATCTGGATTCTGAAAATTATTAGTATTGGCCTAATTCTGCTCTGCATGCATTATTTGGTGTTTTACGTTGTACACTGAGGATATTTTAGCAGAATACTGCATGCAGAGTCTCAATTTGGTGTTTGTCCCCTTTAGTGAATTCCTGTTTGGCTCTGGACCCCAGACCTCACAACCATAAAAGGCAATGGGTTCTATTACTGATTCGAGTATTTTTAGCCAGATCCTAATTGGTATGTCGAATTTTACGTTCCTTTTGATGGCATAGAAGGCCATTCTTGCCTTGTCTCTCAGCTCATTCACAGATTTGTGGAAGTTACCTGTGGCTCTGAGGTATGTATCATTTTTTTGTGTGCTCTAGGGCAACGGTGTCTAGATGGAATTTGTATTTGTGATCCTGGTGACTGGACCTTTTTTGGAACACCATTATTTTTGTCTTGCCTGTCTCTCTCTCTCTCTGATCTCTGGTGGTCACAGCTAACTGATCCTTAATGATAGTGACTGACTGGGGAGGGATAAAACCCCTCTCTCTCTGATCTCTGGTGGTCACAGCTAACTGATCCTTAATGATAGTGACTGACTGGGGAGGGATAAAACCCCTCTCTCTAACTGAAAGGGTGTTATATCACTCAAATAGGATCGGTGTGACACCGGTAAAATGATTGTGCTTCAGTCAGGTGTATCGGTAAACTTTAATGGGGTTTCACATCTGTGTTGCCTCAACACTTTACCAAATGAAATGGAGGTGTGTGTGTGTGTGTGTGTGTGTGTGTGTGTGTGTGTGTGTGTGTGTGTGTGTGTGTGTGTGTGTGTGTGTGTGTGTGTGTGTGTGTGTGTGTGTGTGTGTGTGTGTGTGTGTGTGTGTGGATTGGCCACCTGCTGTGAGGAGATGTGGTGGAACCACCAGTAGTAATGTCTCAGTACACCCTGTTTGAACCAGGGAGCAGGTGTTTCTCTTGCTGCCTATCTTACTAGCTCTTTCTGGTTACTACTAATACTGTCTATCTCTCTGGTTTCTACTAATACTGTCTATCTCTCTGGTTTCTACTAATACTGTCTATCTCTCTGGTTACTACTAATACTGTCCATCTCTCTCTGGTTACTACTAATACTGTATAGCTCTCTCTGGTCTCTACTAATACTGTCTAGCTCTCTCTGGTTACTACTAATAGTGTCTATCTCTCTGGTTTCTACTAATGGTGTCTATCTCTGGTTACTACTAATACTGTCTAGCTCTCTCTGGTTACTACTAATACTGCCTAGCTCTCTCTGGTTTCTACTAATAGTGTCTAGCTCTGGTTTCTACTAACACTGTCTAGCTCTCTCTGGTTTCTATTAATATTGTCTAACTCTCTCTGGTCTCTAGTAATACTGTCTAACTCTCTCTGGTCTCTACTAATACTTACTAGCTCTCTCTGGTCTCTATTAATACTGTCTAGCTCTCTATGGTTTCTACTAATGCTGACTAGCTCTCTCTGGTCTCTATTAATACTGTCTAGCTCTCTCTGGTCTCTACTAATACTGTCTAGCTCTCTCTGGTCTCTACTAATACTGACTAGCTCTCTCTGGTCTCTATTAATACTGTCTAGCTCTCTCCAGTCTCTACTAATACTGTCTACCTCTCTCTGGTCTCTACTAATACTGACTAGCTCTCTCTGGTCTCTATTAATACTGTCTAGCTCTCTCTGGTCTCTACTAATACTGACTAGCTCTCTATGGTTTCTACTTATACTGACTAACTCTCTCTGGTCTCTATTAATACTGTCTAGCTCTCTCTGGTCTCTACTATTACTGACTAGCTCTCTAGGGTTTCTACTAATACTGTCTAGCTCTCTCTGGTCTCTACTAATACTGACTAGCTCTCTATGGTTTCTACTAATACTGTCTAGCTCTCTCTGGTCTCTACTAATACTGTCTAGCTCTCTATGGTTTCTACTAATACTGTCTAACTCTCTCTGGTCTCTACTGATACTGTCTAGCTCTCTCTGGTCTCTACTAATACTGACTAGCTCTCTCTGGTCTCTATTAATACTGTCTAGCTATCTCGGGTGTACTAATACTGTCTAGCTTTCTCTGGTCTCTATTAATACTGTCTAGCTATCTCGGTGTTCTAATACTGTCTAGCTCTCTCTGGTCTCTATTAATACTGTCTAGCTATCTTGGGTGTACTAATAATGTCTAGCTCTCTCTCTCTCTCTTTCTGTGTCTCTGTTCACTGATAAGTGAAGTGGATCATCAAAGCCAGGATATGTTTGAATTAACCCTCAGTCTGTCCTGAATAAGAAAAGCTGACTCCCTCTCTTCTCCTCTGTATAGTAGAGTATATTGTGTTTCTTATATAACAGTGATGAGGAGAGGAGGAGAGACTGCCAAACTGGTACTGCTCATTCCCTCTCCTTCTTAGCTTAGCTGCTGTGGAAAATTGGAGAGAGAGAGGGGGTAGGAGAGAGAGAGGGGGTAGGAGAGAGAGAGGGGGTAGGAGAGAGAGAGGGGGTAGGAGAGAGAGAGGGGGTAGGAGAGAGAGAGGGGGTAGGAGAGCGAGGAGGGGTAGGGGAGAGAGAGGGGGTAGGAGAGAGAAGTGGAAAGTAGAGTGATGAAGGGAGATTAAAGGGGAATGGATAGATGGAGGATACAAGAGAAAAAACTGGGGGGAAAGTAGAGAGAGAGGTAGAGAGGAAGAGAGGTAGAGAGGAAGAGAGGAAGAGAGGAAGAGAGGTAGAGAGGTAGAGAGGTGGAGAGGTGGAGGGGTGGAGAGGTAGAGAGATGGAGAGAGTGATTCAGTTGCACATACAATAGGTTTAGTGTGTATGTTGGCATGTCAAACAGCAAAGGTGTGATGTGTCATAATGGAGCAGAACGCTAAGCTCTGCCGCTAAAATGAAAAGTACACAGAAGCTGACAGAGCTGAAGCTTCCACACACACACATACACTGCTCGGGGAATGGAGACACCTTCTGATTGGGGCCAAAGAGCATCCTCTGTGATACAACTTCTATAGACTTAAGTCTGAGTCACTTTGCTCCCCTGAATATTCAATGTACTAACAGTGTCTTTCCCCAGTATTCATCTGCATTTTCTTTCCGTCTTTCTCCTTCTGTCTCTCCTCCCCCCCTTTCTACCTCCCTCCTACCTCCCCTTTGCTTCCCTGGACCTAGAGAAAGGTAAATGGTTTGTATGCTACATGTGTTGCCTTCTATCTTCAATGTAATCATTGTGTCAAGTCCTCCATTTTACCTGCAGTCACACACCTCTTCAGCTGCCTGGGGAGTGACAGACAGACAGACAGACAGACAGACAGACAGACAGACAGACAGACAGACAGACAGACAGACAGACAGACAGACAGACAGACAGACAGACAGACAGACAGACAGACAGACAGACAGACTGACTGACTGACTGACTGACTGACTGACTGACTGACTGACTGACTGACTGACTGACTGACTGACTGACTGACTGACTGACTGACTGACTGACTGACTGACTGACTGACTGACTGACTGACTGACTGACTGACTGACTGACTGACTGACTGACTGACTGACTGACTGACTGACTGACTGACTGACTGACTGACTGACTGACTGACTGACTGACTGACTGACTGACTGACTGACTGACTGAAAGCTCCTCTCTTTAGACAGAATACAGTACTCAGACTGACGCTCACTCAGTCACCACACACTGTTTTTTTTATCTCAATACTATATCTCTGCTTCTGTTCTCAAAATACTTTAAACTCATATAGACTCGAGGCCACCGTACTCTGCAACAGAATTATGAAATGTCCTGCAGCTTGTGTGACAGAATGCCTAAATGTACACACACACACACACACACACACCTCCCCCTTCCGTTCTCTCCGCTGGCCAGGATCAGAGTATTATTGACCCAAAGTGTGTGAGCACACAATTAAGCAGGGAGACAGGGCTGGTAATGGACTCATAAACAGAGAAGCACCACTGTGATAAACGCTGAGTATGTGTGTGTCACAGCTGCACCTGTGGTTCTGCTCTGCTACCCTGCATGGCCCCTCAGCATGGTTCCACTCCCCAGTCCCCTCTCCTTTATCACTCTGTTTTTCTGTCCATGGTTTTCCAGATTCCCTCTATGCTCCATACTCTGATGATTCTCTGTTGATGGAGTATGTATACAGGTGTTGTATTTCATCTCCATCCACCCCTCTCTCTCTCTCTCTCTCTGCCTCTTTCTCTCTAACTCTCTCTCCCTCTGCCTCTATCTCTCTCTGCCTCTCTCTCTCTGCCTCTCTCTCTGCCTTTCTCTCTCTCTCTCTGCCTCTTTCTCTTTCTCTCTCTCTCTCTCTCTCTCTGCTTCTCTCGCTCTCTCTGCCTCCTCTCTCTCTCTCTCACACACTCTCTCTCTCTCACTCTCTCTCTCTCTCACTCTCTCTGGGAGTCACTACCTCTTCTCTGGCATGTGGCAACTGACTGATGTTCGCAGCATGGCATTTCCTGTGTGTGTGTGCGTGTGTGTGTGCGTGCGTGTGTGCACACGCCATGTGTGCACCCTAGAGAAGACACAGTTATCTTCCTGAGGCAGTGAATGATAATCCAGTATGATAATAACTGTGCACTAAGGATAAGGAAGCACCCATCATCGCTCATCTATCGAAACACAAGTGAACAAAGTACCTTCTATTTATAGTTCAACCATACATTACATGTCAGGGTATATATATTGGCTTTTTACTAATTCAGAGAAGAGATTTCCTACTAGTGGAAGCCTCTGTATTCTACCCCATGCCTTTCAAAAAAATGATTCAATGGTCAAATATACAGGCACTAATTGACTGAATTATCTGCCATATACATACATGTAAATTTGATACACTGTCGATATTCATGTCATATGATATCTTCTGTGCGTCCTATAGGGACTTTGCCTATGTGGCGAGAGACAAAACCACGCGGGTGTTGAAATGTCATGTGTTTCGATGTGATACCCCTGCAGAAGCCATAGCAACGAGTCTCCACGAAATCTGTTCCAAGGTGAGTGGGCCTGCCGTTTCAGACAGAGACGAAGGAGACTCAGACAGACACGCTCATATAAATGTCCTGCCTTTTCACAGAAGTCTATCTTCACAGTGAAACGTTACTGAAGTTGAGTTTCCCTACTCAAGTCGAAGAAATAGAAGGAAGCATTGTAATCCTGCTTACAGTATGTGTACCCCGAGCAACACCACTCTCTGGCCCAGGGCAGTTGGCCGTTTTTAATGTGGGGTGTTAATCTTCTCAGGGTTAGGGAGGTGCTAGCTCTGTGTGTAACTGAGTCAGAATGTCCTGTTCCTTTACCATACTCTAAAACAATCCCCTGACTACTGTTTCAGACATTGACAACTCAGGCAGGGTCTGTAGGGTTGAGACCATACATGACCTTGAGAAGAACACTTGACTCAACAAAATAAAGAATATTAGCCTGGCGAGGATGATCTACAGTTCAATCAAGAGATGGTGACCTGCTTTGAAAAGAGTCACCACGTCTTTCCTCAGTGTTTCTCAGCTCTTAATCAATCATTTGTTGGTTTAGCTTTGTTTCCCAGACAGAATTAAAAGAATCATCAGGGCCCCAAACAAAGTGACTCATTGTGCATCAGTAAATCAGTGTCTCACTCCACGTTGTCTATTTAAACACAGTTCCTACTGCAGAGGGGAAACGTACTGACCTCGGACTCTGCTGTTGTGCAGTGCAACGAATGTGTGTATTTGAGCGTGTGTGTGTTCCCCTGTGAGCAGAGAGTTGCAGACTCACCGTAGACTTTGATTAATGACACCTACAATGAATCAACTATTTCGAACAGGGAGTGCGCCACATTGCAGTGCCCTCCGCGTTATTGTTAAGGAGGGATGCTGCTCTACATCAGTAAGAAAGGAGGATGAGATGGAGAAGAGAAAATGGAGTGATATATTTATTTGAAATATTTCTACATTTTAGTTCAAAGAACACGTAATGACTTGTTCTTCTTAGTTTGAAGTTTAAACACTTTGAAGGTTCTTTGTTTAACTTTACCCCTTTATCCCCCCCGTTTTTAACCCCTCTCTTCCCCTGTCTCTGACTCTCCCTCCTCCTATTTTGTCCTCTCTCTCTCCTCCACTCGTCTACTCCTCCAGATTATGGCTGAGAGGAAGAGTGCCAAAGCTGCTGCCGGCAGCTCATCCCAAACAGGCTCCGATGTTCCTCTCCAGGGTAGGAGTTTGGTGACCCACACACATACAGTAGTACTGATATCTGTTTAGGGAATTGGAGTTGAGTGTTAAAGGGATACTTCAGGATTTTGGCTATTAGACCCCTTAACTACTTCCCCACAGTCAGATGAACTCGTGGATACTATTTTTATGTCTCTGTGTCCAGTATGAAGGAAGTAAGAGGTAGTTTCGCGAGCCAATGCTAACTAGCTTTAGCGCAATGACTGGAAGTCTATGGGTATCTGCTAGCATGCTTTTCAATGACATCCTCAATATACACAAGTATTCATACCCCTTGACCTTTTCCACATTTTGTTACGTTACAGCCTTATTCTAAAATGGATGAAATTGTTTTTTCCCCCTCATCCATCTACACACAATACCCCTTAATGACAAAGCAAAAACAGGTTTGTAGACATTTTTGCCAATTTAAACAAAAAAAACTGTAAATAACACATTTACATAAGTATTCAGACCCTTCACTCAGTACTTTGTTGAAGCAGCTTTGGCACCGATTACATCCTCGAGTCTTCTTGGGTATGACGCTACAAGCTTGGCACCCCTGTATTTGGGAAGTTTCTCCCATTCTTCTGCAGATCCTCTCAACCTCTGTCAGGTTGGATGGGGAGTGTTGCTGCACAGCTATTTTCACGTCTCTCCAGAGATGTTTGATCGGGTTCAAGTCCGAGCTCTGGCTGGGCCACTCAAGGACATTCGGAGACCTGTCCCGAAGCCACTCCTGCGTTGTCTTTTTATATACACTACCGTTCAAAAGTTTGGGGTCACTTAGAAATGTCATTGTTTTTGAAAGAAAAGCAATTTTTTTTCTCCATTAAAATAACATCAAATTGATCAGAAATACAGTGTAGACAGTGTTAATGTTGTAAATGACTATTGTAGCTGGAAACGACAGATATTTTAATGGAATATCTACATAGGCGTACAGAGGCCCATTATCAGCAACCATCACTCCTGTGTTCCAATGGCACGTTGTGTTAGCTAATCCAAGTTTATCATTTTAAAAGGATAATTGATCATTAGAAAACCCTTTTGCAATTATGTTAGCACAGCGGAAAACTGTTGTTCTGATTAAATAAGCAATAAAACTGGCCTTATTTAGATTAGTTGAGTATCTGGAGCATCAGCATTTGTGGGTTCGATTACAGGCTCAAAATACCCAGAAACAAAGGACTTTCTTCTGAAACTCGTCAGTCTATTCTTGTTCTGAGAAATGAAGGCTATTCCATGTGAGAAATTGCCAAGAAACTGAAGATCTCGTACAACGCTGTGTACTACTCCCTTCACAGAACAGCGCAAACTGGCTCTAAACAGAATAGAAAGAGGAGTTGACGTTGAGACTAGAGTTTCTCAAAAACTAGACACTCTAATGTACTTGTCCTCTTGCTCAGTTGTGCATCAATGCCCCAGTTCATCAAAGCAACATTCATACAGAAAGAGTTTGTCGAGATCAATGTGTAAGAACTTGACTGGCCTGCACAGAGCCCTGACCTCAACCCCATCAAACAACTTTGGGATGAATTGGAACGCCGACTGCGAGCCAGTTCTAATCAGCCAACATCTGTGCCCGACCTCCCAGATGCTCTTGTGGCTGAATGTAAGCAAGTCCCTGCAGCAATATTCCGCCATCTAGTGGAAAGCCTTCCCAGAAGAGTGGAGGCTGTTCGAGCAACAAAGGGGGGGACCAACTCCATATTTAATGCACATGATTTTGGAATGAGATGTTCGACGAGCAGGAGTCCACATACTTTTGGTCATGTAGTATATCTGCTAGCATAGATACCCATAGACTTCCAGTCATTGCACTAACGCTACTTAGCAGTTGCGCTAGCGCTAGACAGTAACTTCCTTCAAACTACACGCAACTCATTGCCAAAATCCCGAAGTATCCCTTTAATGCCCTCTCTATATTTCATGTGTGTTTCACTGCAAATGGAAAAATGCCCCTTATGAATCCAGAACTGGACTGCAAACACGTGTTAATGAAAAAGGTAGCCGTGCTGTGTTCACTTCCTGAATTATGCTGACAACAGTACAACGTCTCATAACACAGGACCAAACCTTTCTCACATCGTGGTGTTAATGCTATTCCACATTTTCCATTTCACTACGCCACAACACATATCCATCCTCCTTTTCATGCGAAGTTAATTAATGATAGATAATAATAAAAAACAACTCATCCCATAACTTTGGCTTTGAGGCAGGATCTGCTGACTGCAGTGGAAACACCTTTGTTCTGTGCATAGAATAAAAGTCCTACATTGGCTTTGAGCTCGCAGGAGCAGCTGAGCTCATTAAAAGCCCATTAGTGTTGCGTAGCGAGCCCTGACTCTCAGCAACCCCTATTGAGAGATCAAAGCTCTCATTGGGTGAACATCGCTCACTCGTTAGCACGACCAAACCGTCTGTGCACTCCACTCGCCACATCCCTCCACCGTCTCTCCCCTCTTTTAATTCCACCCCTCGTTTCTCCTGACCCTCGGGCAGAGTGTAATAGGAGGTAGGCTAACTCCTGTTCTGTCATTTTCCCGGGGTGTTGGTGTTTAAACCATCTGATCCTCTTCTCTGTGTTAGAGGGAGGGAAGCCCTCCTGCCCCTCAGGCCGGCCTGTAAATAGACATTTGTTTTTCAGTCTCTCTGAAGTTCTGCCCACTTGTATGAATAACCATCTTCAGTTTTTCTTTTTCATATGGCTTAATTAGATATATTCTGAAATTCTGAACTAAATATTCCAATTTTCACACAAGTATCTGTATTTTTGCATTTTAGACTAATAAGCCTGTTTGGACATTTGTTTGTCTGAGTCTTTGCTCGGATGTGCTTTGTACTGTGTATTCCCTGCCGTGTGTGTGTGTGTATCCTTGGTGTCTTATGTGTGTATTCTCCCACAGAGTTTCCCATGCCAAAGACTGAGCTGGTGCAGAAGTTCCATGTGCACTACCTGGGGATGACGTCCGTGTCTCGCCCCATAGGTAAGAGAAGTAAGGAAACAACTAACACAGCCGTGCCTAATCACCTGCACCTGTCCCGTTAAACATGCTCCACACTCCCGTACACATACTGAAGGTAGAAAACAAATTCAGGTTTCACCTCTCTCTCTCTCTCTCTCGCTCTCTCTCCAGGTATGGACATCATCAACGGGGCTATAGAGAGCCTGGTGTCCTCCACAGGGAAAGAGGACTGGACCCCTGTTACTCTGAGTGTAGCAGATGCCACTGTAGCTGTTATCAAGGAGAAGGCACGTAGCATCTTTTCTCCACTTAACTACAGATTACTACTGACTTCACCACAGCATCCGTTCAGGATTTTATTTGTTATCCAATAGATTCACCTGTGATCGACATGGACGGAGACTGTTGGTTCCTCCCTCATCATGACAAAAACAATCTCCATTTCTATCTGAGTGTTCTCTAATAATC
Source organism: Salvelinus fontinalis (assembly GCF_029448725.1). Classification (NCBI taxonomy): domain Eukaryota; kingdom Metazoa; phylum Chordata; class Actinopteri; order Salmoniformes; family Salmonidae; genus Salvelinus; species Salvelinus fontinalis. Next base: position 23,594,030 of record NC_074693.1, read on the forward strand.
CCGTCTTTTGCCTTGCCCATTGGTCCCCTGGACAGGAAGAGGAGGAGGAGATACTGGTGGAGGGCCGCGTGCGTTTCCTGTCCTTCATGGGCGTGGGCCGGGACATCCACACTTTTGCCTTCGTCATGGACTCTGGGAACCAGCACTTCCAGTGCCACGTGTTCTGGTGTGACCCCAACGCTGGCAGCGTGTCTGAGGCTGTCCAGGCAGCCTGTGTGGTGAGCTCACACACATGGCTATAGACAGACAGACGCAGACAGACTTAAACAGACAGTCACAGACAGACATAGACAGACACAGACAGACTTAAACAGACAGTCACAGACAGACATAGACAGACACAGACAGACTTAAACAGACAGACGCAGACAGACTTAAACAGACGCAGACAGACTTAAACAGACAGACGCAGACAGACTTAAACAGACGCAGACAGACTTAAACAGACAGACGCAGACAGACTTAAACAGACGCAGACAGACTTAAACAGACAGACGCAGACAGACTTAAACAGACAGTCACAGACAGACATAGACAGACACAGACAGACTTAAACAGACAGTCACAGACAGACATAGACAGACACAGACAGACTTAAACAGACGCAGACAGACTTAAACAGACGCAGACAGACTTAAACAGACGCAGACAGACTTAAACAGACGCAGACAGACTTAAACAGACAGTCACAGACAGACATAGACAGACACAGACAGACGGACGGGCGGACGGACGGACGGACGGGCGGACGGACGGACAGACGGACGTAGACGGACGTAGACGGACAGACAGACGTAGACGGACCGACAGACGCAGACAGACACGTCTACATTGTCCACCTATTTTTCACGGTCTATCATTCTATTATATTTTAACAATCTAAACCAGGATGTGGACATGATGGTAGGGTTAGGACTGTGGGTATGGCCAGGGTTAAACCAGGATGTGGACATGACGGTAGGGTTAGGACTGTGGGTATGGCCAGGGTTAAACCAGGATGTGGACATAACGGTAGGGTTAGGACTGTGGGTATGGCCAGGGTTAAACCAGGATGTGGATATGACGGTAGGGTTAAGACTGTGGTTAAAACCAGGGTTAGGGTTAAACCAGGATGTGGACATAACGGTAGGGTTAGGACTGTGGATATGGCCAGGGTTAAACCAGGATGTGGATATGATGGTAGGGTTAGGACTGTGGGTATGGCCAGGGTTAAACCAGGATGTAGAGATGACGGTAGGGTTAGGACTGTGGGTATGGCCAGGGTTAAACCAGGATGTGGATATGACGGTAGGGTTAGGACTGTGGGTATGGCCAGGGTTGAACCAGGATGTAGAGATGACGGTAGGGTTAGGACTGTGGGTATGGCCAGGGTTAAACCAGGATGTGGACATAACGGTAGGGTTAGGACTGTGGGTATGGCCAGGGTTAAACCAGGATGTGGACATGACGGTAGGGTTAAGACTGTGGTTAAAACCAGGGTTAGGGTTAAACCAGGATGTGGACATAACGGTAGGGTTAGGACTGTGGATATGGCCAGGGTTAAACCAGGATGTGGATATGATGGTAGGGTTAGGACTGTGGGTATGGCCAGGGTTAAACCAGGATGTGGACATGACGGTAGGGTTAGGACTGTGGGTATGGCCAGGGTTAAACCAGGATGTGGACATAACGGTAGGGTTAGGACTGTGGGTATGGCCAGGGTTAAACCAGGATGTGGACATAACGGTAGGGTTAGGACTGTGGTTAAAACCAGGGTTAGGGTTAAACCAGGATGTGGACATAACGGTAGGGTTAGGACTGTGGGTATGGCCAGGGTTAAACCAGGATGTGGACATGACGGTAGGGTTAGGACTGTGGGTATGGCCAGGGTTAAACCAGGATGTGGATATGATAGTAGGGTTAGGACTGTTGGTATGGCCAGGGTTAAACCAGGATGTGGACATAACGGTAGGGTTAGGACTGTGGGTATGGCCAGGGTTAAACCAGGATGTGGATATGACGGTAGGGTTAGGACTGTGGGTATGGCCAGGGTTAGGGTTGAACCAGGAGTAGTACATGACGGTAGGGTTAGGACTGTGGGTATGGCCAGGGTTAAACCAGGATGTAGAGATGATGGTAGGGTTAGGACTGTGGGTATGGCCAGGGTTAAACCAGGATGTGGATATGATGGTAGGGTTAGGACTGTGGGTATGGCCAGGGTTAAACCAGGATGTGGACATGACGGTAGGGTTAGGACTGTGGGTATGGCCAGGGTTAAACCAGGATGTAGAGATGATGGTAGGGTTAGGACTGTGGGTATGGCCAGGGTTAAACCAGGATGTGGATATGATGGTAGGGTTAGGACTGTGGGTATGGCCAGGGTTAAACCAGGATGTGGATATGATGGTAGGGTTAGGACTGTGGGTATGGCCAGGGTTAAACCAGGATGTAGAGATGATGGTAGGGTTAGGACTGTGGGTATGGCCAGGGTTAGGGTTGAACCAGGATGTGGACATGACGGTAGGGTTAGGACTGTGGGTATGGCCAGGGTTAAACCAGGATGTGGACATAACGGTAGGATTAGGACTGTGGTTAAAACCAGGGTTAGGGTTAAACCAGGATGTGGATATGATGGTAGGGTTAGGACTGTGGGTATGGCCAGGGTTAGGGTTGAACCAGGAGTAGTACATGAAGGTAGGGTAAGTGTTAGGGTTGTGGTTGAGGTAGACTCTGATGTACTTTCCTTCTCTTCCTCAGCTGCGTTACCAGAAGTGTCTGGTGGCCCGCCCACCCTCCCAGAGAGCTGGCTCCTCCTCCCCGCCACCCGACTCGGTGACACGCCGGGTGACTACAAGCGTCAAGCGTGGAGTCCAGTCTCTCATAGACACTCTGAAAACTAAGAAACCACCCTCAGAACTGCCCCAGCAATGACGGACAGCTCGCTGACCACACCCCCAACCCCAGCCTCTGGCTCTGTCACTCACACTTTCGCCACAACTACGACCTACAAACACGCCTATCCAATACCAGCCATGGTAACCAACAATGTACATACATGTTAACTTATTACCACTGGGCAGACCAAAGGATGAATGGGGCTGGATAGTGACATCTGCTCAAAATAATAAAAAGTTAAATAATCGGCAGAAGAAGAGGAGGAGGAAGTCCAAGCTTCAGCATGATGAGGTGCTGGTGATTTGTGTCTCCATTGGAACTTTCCATTGACCTTTGAACTCTGCCGTGTCATAGCAAAACTGTCCCACTTTAGCCAGTCCACTCCTGTCTTCACCTGGCATCACCCCAGTCTTGTGGAGTATTATAACTACTGAGCTCCATGGAGTATTAGACTACTACTGAATAACACTAGACATACCTGAGAAAAATAACCAATCCCCATTGAGTGCTGGCTTAGTTGCATCAGGAGGTCCATTGACCTCCTTTATCTTCCCCGTTTTCTACTTGTTAGGCACAGTGAGAGCAACACTGTTCCCATCACAGTGCCAAACTGCATAGCATTCCAGAATGGGACACACACACGTGTCTCTTTAAGACGTCTGTCTCGTTGATGTGGAAACGGGACATGCTTCTGGGGAAAGCCAACCATCACGGACAAGGCCACTGACCAATCAGCACCATCCAGCTGCTCTACCCGACCTAGTAACCTTTGACCCCCAGACTGCAACAGAGACGTGTCATGTGATGCACTATACAGGCATGATGTAATAACATAGACAAGAAGTAAACAGAACATGGGAACCAATGTATTCCATTCCCTGGCTAGGAGTTACATCTGGCTCACAAAACAGACTGAACCAATGTCTCACTTGAGGAGGGGTGCGCGAATGTACTATAATTACCCCTCTGATTGTAAAGTAATGATTGTATCCCCGGTTGGAGAGGAGATGTTAGAAATGAGGAGGAATGGGGTGGTGATGGTACTGCATGTGTCTGTAATCTGAATGTGAGGAGATGGATAGATCGTTATGGGGGAGAGAGGTTACCGAGGAGGGTGTCAATATGGACATAGATGCTCTGCACAAAAGCCCAACCCCACCAGACTATCTATATATACATACATACAGACACACACACACACACACACGGAGGACTGACTCCTATTGGACCCAGGGACACCTCTCTCCACTCTAGCTCAACTCTGAATGCAATATGCAGTTCAATCCAACATTTAAAAAAATATATAGATGTGAAAATACTGTCATTCATGTGCTCTGTTCTTCACTCATCTCTACACCATGTAAATGTAATCTGTTGTGAAAATAAATGCATTACCAAAAAAGGGAAGGTCTTCAAAGTGCAGGTTTATTTTCTCATGTAATAGTTCAAGTCAATGCAACAACACTCCTGTCCATATGTATTTGGACAGTAAAGCTAGCATTTTAAATGTGTCTCTATACTCCAGCATTTTGGATTTGAGATCAAATATTTCATATGAGGTGACAGTACAGAATGTGAACTTTTATTTGAGGTTATTGTCATATCTGTTTTACCATTTAAAAATGAAAGCACTTTATAGATTTAGTCCACCTGTTTGAAGATTCACTTGTAGTGTATTAAAGTAGACAAAAGTTTAGTATTTGGTCCCATCTTCCTATCAAGCAATGACTACATCAAACTTGTAACTACATACTAATTGGATGCATTTGCAGTTTGTTTTGGTTGTGTTATGTTTTGCCCAAAATGAACTGAATGGTAAATGATGACTGGAATAATTTTATTTCTAAGTGAGTAGATAATTCGTTTCCGAAACGTCCTGCACGGTGTTGGGCTGTAAGCACAACCCCCACCTGTGGATGTCGGGCCCTCATACCACCCTCATGGAGTCTGTTTCTGACCGTTTGAGCAGACACATGCACATTTGTGGCCTGCTGGAGGTCATTTTGCAGGGCTCTGGCAGTGCTACTCCTTGCACAAAGGCAGAGGTAGCGGTCCTGCTGCTGGGTTGTTGCCCTCCTACGGCCTCCTCCACGTCTCCTGATGTACTGGCCTGTCTCCTGGTAGCGCCTCCATGCTCTGGACACTACACTGACAGACACAGCAAACCTTCTTGCCACAGCTCGCATTGATGTGCCATCCTGGATGAGCTGCACTACCTGAGCCACTTGTGTGGGTTGTAGACTCCGTCTCATGCTACCACTAGAGTGAGAGCACCGCCAGCATTCAAAAGTGACCAAAACATCAGCCAGGAAGCATAGGAACTGAGAAGTGGTCTGTGGTCAGCACCTGCAGAATCACTCCTTTATTGGGGGTGTCTTGCTAATTGCCTATAATTTCCACCTTTTGTCTATTCCATTTGCACATCAGAATGTGACATTTTTTGTAAATCAGTGTTGCTTCCTAAGTGGACAGTTTGATTTCACAGAAGTGTGATTGACTTGGAGTTACATTGTGTTGTTTAAGTGTTCCCTTTATTTTTTTGAGCAGTGTATATAAATATTAGATTGAGCAATGTCGGAATGGCATTACTTTATTATCCAGAGACTGAACATTAGTGAGTAATCGAAAGCGGTGGATGGTGTGCACGCCTCCTGAGTCAGACTAGAAGTCCACTCCGAATTCCTCTTCTCCGCCGACAGAGCAGTCTCTGTTGTAAGTTCAATTGCCCTGGGGGTGCGTGCAAAGGATCCATTTTGGGAAAGTCGTAGTCCTGGTCGTAATGCTGGTAAGTTACCGCCGCTCTGATATCCCAAAGTTATTTCCGGCTGTATGTAATAACACAAAAACTATTTTGGGCTAATAACGTAAGAAATAACACACAAAAAGAATACTGCAATGTTGCTTAGGAGCTAGAAGCAGAGCTGCCATATCTGTCATCGCCATTATCCGTAATCATGGTACCATCCACATTAACGTAGAAGTGTTCAGAGACTTATTCTATTCTTATTTACAATAAAAGTTATTCCAAAATGGCACAATACAATATTCACCATTCAGTTCCTATTGGGCATCTGAACACACCCCCACCCCCCCACCAAATGGGGGGGCTAGATAATGTACATAAAGTACATTCATTTCTAAATGGTAAACAGATATGAATGGAAATACATCATCTGCTTGTTTTGTCACATAAACTGAAATTAAGCGAACTATTAGAATTTTAGCAACCAGGATATGGCGGAGAGATTTCTGCATAGTGCACCTTTAAAACATTATTAAAACACAGTACATTAATTACCATTCAGTTCCTATTGGGCAATATATAAAAACAGCAAAAAAACGTATTCTAAACGGTAAAAAGATATGTAAGAAAATGCCCTCAAATAAAAGGTGACATTCTGAGGAGAGTGGAGAAGAGAGAAGAGAGGAGAGGAGAGGAACCATGTCATTTCTGCTAGCTGCAGGGTCACCTGCTTTCTCAGCACCAACCCACACAGCACAGCACATTGCTCTCCTCTCCCCTCTTCTCTCTCCTCTCTCTCCCCTCCCTTCTCTTCTCTACCCTCCTCTCTCTCTCTCTCTCTCTCTCTCTCTCTCTCTCTCTCTCTCTCTCTCTCTCTCTCTCTCTCTCTCTCTCTCTCTCTCTCTCTCTCTCTCTCTCTCTCTCTCTCCCTCCCATCTCTTCTCTTCTCCTCTCCCTCTCTCTTCTCCCTCTCCTTTCCCCTCCTCTCTCCCCTCCTCTCTCTCCCCCCCTCTCTTCTCTTCTCTCCCCTCCCCTACTCTCTCTCCCCTCCCTTCTCTTCTCTCCCCTTCCCTCCTCTCTCTCTCCCCCCCTCTCTTCTCTTCTCTCCCCTCCCCTACTCTCTCTCCCCTCCCCTCCCTTCTCTTCTCTCCCCTTCCCTCCTCTCTCTCTCTCTCCCCTCCCCTCCCCTCCCCTCTCTTCTCTTCTCTTCTCTCCCTCCCTCTTCTCCCTCTCCTTTCCCCTCCTCTCTGCCCTCCTCTCTCGCTCTCTCTCTCCCCTCCTCTCTCTCCCCTCCCCTCTCTTCTCTTCTCTCCCCTCCCCTCCCCTACTCTCTCTCCCCTCCCTTCTCTTCTCTACCCTCCTCTCTCTCTCTCTCTCTCTCTCTCTCTCTCTCTCTCTCTCTCTCTCTCTCTCTCTCTCCCTCCCCTCCTCTCCCCTCCCCTCTCTTCTCTTCTCTTCTCTTCTCTCCCTCCCTCTTCTCCCTCTCCTTTCCCCTCCTCTCTGCCCTCCTCTCTCGCTCTCTCTCTCTCCCCTCCTCTCTCTCCCCTCCCCTCTCTTCTCTTCTCTCCCCTCCCCTCCCCTACTCTCTCTCCCCTCCCCTCCTCTTCTCTCCCCTTCCCTCCTCTCTCACCTCCTCCCCTCTCTCTTCTCTCCCTTCCCCGCCTCTCTCTTCTCTCCCTTCCCCTCCTCTCCCCACCAACTGAATTATTCACACTTACTGAGAGTAGGGGGGAGAAGGGGGAGGGTGTATGTGTGTGTGTGTGTGTGTGTGTGTGTGTGTGTGTGTGGTGCGTGTGTGTGTGTGTGTGTGTGTGTGTGTGTGTGTGTGTGTGTGTGTGTGTGTGTGTGTGTGTGTGTGTGTGTGATGCGCGTGCGTGTGTCATCTGAGCGGGGTCTTTGGGGATTGCCCTCACTGTGTTGATGCTAACTCACACAAACAGGGGGCGCTGAATAATTCAATAGACTCTCTCCCTTTTCCTGTCCCTCCTTCCCTCCTCTCCCTTCTTCTCCTCCTCTTCCTCCTCCCCACCCCTTTAAATCTCACATCCTCCCCGTCTCACCTCATTTCTGTTCAAGCCTCTTAAGTCATCCTCTCTCCTTAGGCACACTAAACGTGTGTCCCGCAACAAACTCCAAACACCACATAGGTCCAAAACAACCCCATTCACTGACTGTAACACATTCTGTTTGACCCAATTCTGCCATTCTCACTGCTCCTCTAATGACTGGGAAGAAAATAAACTCCCACCGCTACCATGCAATTCTACTCACCTAACTCCAACCTAACTCCAACCTAACTCAAGGCTGAAAGAAAAACACACATGATTCTTACTTCTGTCTGTGTAGGAACACCTGACCAACCATCTCTCTATGTGGACAGCCCCACTGCAGACAGAGGGTTCCACACATACTGCATATCTCAACACAGTGTGTATTGTCCCTAAGTGTTCTTATATGGAAACCTCATAAAGAGTTTTACTGGGCCCGATGTGATGCCCGCTCCCAGGGAGATTGCATTCCCACACTTATCTAATTGCTTTTTTTTACGGCGCTTTTCAGAGTGCCACAATAACTTTTGATTAGCTGAGTTTATTGGAGGTGGAAAGAAGCCTGTTTGAGGTGCTATTATGGAGGTTTGATGATCTGTTCATCCCTGTCTGAGGAGGTATAAACATGATGGATGGCAGTGGGATGAACAGATGCTGCCGGGAAGGATAGAGAGCAGAGAGAGAGAAACAACTCTCTCACACCCTGAGACGGAAAATGGCTTAATAAACCAGTGTGTCGTAAAACGATAGAGCAGGTTTCATAATATGGAGGAATATCATAAATGGGGCCATGTTTGGGAATTTGGATTATAGGGGCTTGTGTTCCCGACCGTAAGCAGCCAAGCGTCCAGCTAGGTGGGCAGGGAGGAAGCTAGGCTAGCGGTACGATTAGCCGTGGCTCAGTGAAAGTAGCTTCCTTATCATCATTACGCCACTGCACCACACTTAGCATCTAACGCCCAGTGAAACACAGCTAGGCTGCGGTGAATGAAGTCTCACTTAACACCTACAGACAGAGAGAGAGACACTGTAGGGGAGAGGGTGATGGAGAGAAACTGCAAATGAGAGAGAGGGAGAGAGGAATGCGTGATAGTTTGTGAGTGGTTAGTGTGAGATGCAGTAGATCGACTTTACAAGAGAGATTACATGAGAGAGAGATAGTCCGAGAAAAATAGATACTCTAGAAGACATTGATGTGAGAGAAGACAGGAACCGCAGTGAGGGAATGGTGGTCAGAGAAAATAGACAGAGGTAAAGTTTGGATTTAAATCAAGACGGGAGACTGAGGAGAACCGTGAGAGAAACACACATCTCCACTCTTCCACATCAACATAGACAGCCTAGTCATTCATCATAACACTCTCAGAAAAGAGATCCGGGGCCTGTGACAGCATTGAACTGAATCAAATCAAATCAAATTTGTCAGATGCGCCGAAATACAACAAGTGTAGACCTTACCGTGAAATGCTTACTTACAAGCCCTTAACCAACAGTGCAGTTTAAGAAAAGTTAAGAAAATATTTACCAAATAAACTAAAGTTAAAAAATTATAAAAAAGTAACACAATAAAATAACAATAACGAGGCTGTATACAGGGGGTACCGGTACAGAGGGAATGTTTATTCAAGGTAATTTGTACATGTAGGTAGGGGTGAAGTGACTATGCATAGATAATAAACAGCGAGTAGCAGCAGTGTACAAAACAAATGGGGAGGGGGTTATTAATAGTTCAGCAGTCTTATGACTTGGGTGTAGAAGCTGTTAAGGAGCCTTTTGGTGCTAGACGTGGCGCTTGCCGTGAGGTAGCAGAGGAAACAGTCTATGACTAGGGTGACTGGAGTCTCTGACAGTTTTTTGGGCTTTATTCTGACACCTCATATATATGCCCTGGATGGCAGGAAGCTTACCCCAGTGATGTACTTGGCCATACGCACTACCCTCTGTAGCGCCTTACGGTCAGATGCCGAGCAGTTGCCATACCAGGCGGTGATGCAACCGGTCAGGATGCTCTCGATGGTGCAGCTGTAGAACTTTTTGAGGATCTGGGGGCTCATGCCAAATCTTTTCAGTCTCCTGAGGGGGAAAAGGTTTTGTCCACCACTCTTCACGATTGTCTTGGTGTGTTTGGACCATGATAGATTGTTGGTGATGTGGACACCAAGGAACTTGAAGCTCTCGACCCACTCTACTACAGCCCCATCGATGTTAATGGGGGCTTGTTCGTAGTCCACGTTCTCTTCCATAGGGTTCTATGGATGAGAACCTCCACACAGTAGTATGAAGTATAGTATGCAATATTACACTCAGGCCTGTACTGTCTGTCACCCCGGTTTTACTTTCTACAGCTACAGTACAAAGGAACAAATGAAAGACAAAAGGAGCAGCACCTACTATGTAGCCAGTGTGAGTGTCCACCAGGCTGCAGCTCTCTGCTCAGTCTTCTGTTCTCATTAGAGAGAGAGGAGATCTTCCCCACCCTTGAGGAAGAGACGTGCCATTTCCAGGCCCAGGGAAATGTGCTCATCTGTGGGGACACAAATGCGCGCACAGGAACACTACCTGATCTAACGAGCACACGAGGGGACAGCTTTATTACAGGCCATACTGTTTCTAACTGCCTTAATCTCCCCCATAGAAACAACAGTGACAGCACCGTCAACAAAAACGGAAGGGATCTTTTGCAGCTCTGTAGAAGCCTGGGTCTGTACTTTGTCAATGGTAGGTTACGGGGGGACTCTTTGGGGAGATTCACCTACTGCTCACCTCTTGGCCACAGTACAGTAGACTATATGATCACAGACATTGACCCTTTCTCTCTCAGCTCATTCACTGTCAAGCCACTAACACCTCTGTCTGATCACAGCCAAATTACATTGTTCCTCAAAAGAACAGACATGGAAACAACCACACATTCACAGCCCAGTAAGCTGTACAACATCAGAAATTCATACAGATGGGCCCAAAACAGCACAGAAGAATACCAGAAAGCAACCTGGAACCAAAATATCGAAACACTCTTAGATAACTTTCTGGATACCACATTCACTCACAGTAAAGAAGGCATCAATCTAGCAGTACAAAACATCAACTATATATTCAGGCAAACGGCAAAAGAAGCACAATTGAAATTGATAAAAAACAAAACAAAAAAGATCACAGATGACAACTGGTTTGATGCAGATTGTAAAATTATAAGAAAAAAAATTAGAACACTATCCAACCAAAAGCACAGAGACCCAAATAATGGTGAATTACGCCTTCATTACTGTGAGACTTTAAAACTCTATAAACGTACACTCAGAACCAAAAAAGCCCAGTACAACAGAAAGCAGCTGATGCTAATTGAGGAGTCCATAAACACAAACAACTTCTGGCAAAATTGGAAAAAATGAAAGAAATCTAAACAAGAGGAATTAGCGATACAAAATGGTGACATATGGACAACCCATTTTAAAACACTCTACAACACCGTTCAAATTGACACAAACACAGAACAACGCCAAATTCATGAGAAGTTGAATGGATTAGAAAAAGCTATAAAGGACAACCAAAATCCACTGGACTCCCCAATTACTGACCAGGAGCTCTATAAGAAACTTCAGGCTCTCAAATTTAAAAAGGCATGCGGACCTGATGGCATCCTAAATGAGATGCTCAAACTCACTAGTGCAAAATTTCAATTGGCCATATTAAAACTGTTTAATTTGATCCTGAGTGTAGGTTATTTCCCTGACATCTGGAATCAAGGACTCATAACCCCAATCTTTAAAAACGGAGACAAATTTAACCCTAACAATTACAGAGGCATTTGTGTGAACAGTAACCTGGGGAAGGTTTTCTGTAGTATTATAAATGTAAGAGTTCTAAACTTCCTTAATAAGCACAATGTCTTGAGTAAAAGCCAAATTGGATTTATACCAAAACATCGCACGACCGATCATATTTACACCCTACACACCCTGATAGGTAAACATGTCCACCAAAATAATACCAAAATATACGCTTGCTTTATCGACTTCCAAAAAGCATTTGATTATATTTGGCACACAGGACTGTTCTACAAAGTTATTGAAAGTGGTGTAGGGGGTAAAACATATGACATAATTAAATCAATGTATACTGGCAATACGTGCAGCATTAAAATTGGCAAGAAAAGAACAGAATTCTTTAACCAGGGGCGGGGCCTTCGTCAGGGTTGTAATCTGAGCCCTGCACTCTTCAATATTTACATCAACGAATTGGCCACTATTCTAGATAAATCCTCAGCCCCTGGTGTTAGTCTCCATAATTCAGAGGTTAAATGCCTACTCTTCGCAGATGACCTATGCCTGTTGTCACCCACAGCACATGGCCTACAGCAGAGCCTGGATCTGCTAGAGCAGTACTGCCAGACCTGGGCCCTGGCAGTAAACCCCAAAAAGACTAAAATAATGATTTTCCAGAGAAGATCCAGATCTCAGGGAATTAGACCAAAGTTCTCAATTGGTACAAAATATATAGAGTACTGCACACACTACAATTACTTAGGTTTAAAAATAAGCTCAACTGGACACCTTAATGAGGCAGTGAATGAACTGAGAGAGAAAGCCCGCAGGGCATTCTACGCAATTAAAAAGCAAATTCAAATTGAAATACCTATTAAAATTTGGCTAAAACTAATTGAATATGTCATTGAACCAATTGCACTTTATGGCAGCGAGGTGTGGGGTCCACTTGCAAAACAAGATTTCATCAAATGGGACAAACATCCCATTGAAACCCTGCATGCAGAGTTCTGTAAGATTCTCCTACATGTCCAGAGGAAAACTACAAACAATGCATGCAGGGCAGAATTAGGCAAATATCCACTAATAATAAAAACTCAAAAAAGAGCAATTAAGTTTTGGAAACATCTAAAATACAGTGACCCCCTCTCATATCACTACCAAGCCCTGCAATACCAAGAGCTGAGCAAAGAAAAGAGTCCCCTCATCCAGCTGGTCCTGGGGCTGAGTTCACAAACCTGTTCTACTAACACACTGAAGCCTCAGGACCAGAACATCCAATCAATCAGAATAAACCAAATTACAACACAGTCAAAACAAAACTACATTGCTTATTGGGAAACACAAGCACAAGCACAGAGCAAAATGCAGTGCTATCTGGCCCTAAATCGACAGTACACCGTGGCTAACTATTTGACTATGGTTACTGATCAAAACCTTAGAAAAACCTTGACAAAGTACAGGCTCAGTGAGCACAGCCTTGCCATTGAGAAGGGTAGACACAGGAAAACCTGGCTCCCTGTAGAGGAAAGGCTGTGCAACCACTGCACAACAGCAGAACCTGAGACGGAGCTGCATTTCCTGACAAAATGTCAAAAATATAAAACAATTAGAGAGTGTCATTTCCCCAAATTTGAAACTCTTATTCAAGGTTTCAAAGACCTCTCTGATGAGGATAGGCTACCCGTCCTGTTGGGGGAGGACGCAGAGAGCTGTGGGTTGGCAGCGCACTACATTGCTGCCTGCCATAAGTTGAGGGACAGTGTCTGACAGACCAATCAACCTGCACATGTACTCTACTGTATGTTTATTGTTATTGTTGAATGTATGGTTATTTTGACACTTAGTTATTGTTGTTACTGTTGTCCCGTTGACCATTTTGATTCTCATTTTTTATATTGTAAATAAGCTTTGGCAATATGTACATTGTTACGTCATGCCAATAAAGCAAATTGAATTGAATTGAATTGAAATTGAGAGGTTCTGACTGCTCTACTGTTGTTCTATAGCAGTCTCTCTCTCTCTCTCTCTCTCTCTCTCTCTCTCTCTCTCTCTCTCTCTCTCTCTCTCTCTCTCTGTCTCTCTCTGTCTCTCTGTCTCTCTCCCTCTCTCTCTCTCTGTCTGTCTCTCCCTCTCTGTCTCTCTCTCTCTGTCTCTCTCTGTCTGTCTGTCTCTCTCTCTCTCTCTCTCTCTCTCTCTCTCTCTCTCTCTCTCTCTCTCTCTCTGTCTCTCTCTGTCTCTCTGTCTCTCTCCCTCTCTCTCTCTCTGTCTGTCTCTCCCTCTCTGTCTCTCTCTCTCTGTCTCTCTCTGTCTGTCTCTCTCTCGCGCTCTCTCTCTCTCTGTCTGTCTCTGTCTCTGTATCTCTCTCTCTCTCTCTCTGTCTCTCTGTCTCTGTCTCTGTCTCTGTCTCTGTCTCTCTCTGTCTGTCTCTGTCGCTCTCTCTCTCTCTCTCTCTCTCTCTCTGTCTGTCTCTGTCTCTCTCTCTGTCTCTCTCTAAGGGCTTTATTGGCATGGGAAACATTTGTTTACATTGCCAATGCAAATGGAATAGACAAACTAAAGGGAAATAGAAAAGGAAAAACCTAAGTAAACATTACACTCACAAAAGCCTAAAAGAATATAGACATTTCAATGTACAGTGTTGTAACAATGTGCAAGTAATGAAAGGGAAAATAAATAAACAGGTTTTTCTCCACTGGTTGCCCTTTTCTCATGGCAACGGGCCACACACCTTGCTGCTGTAACTGCACACTGTATTTCACCAAACAGATATGGGAATATATCAATGCTTGATTTGTTTTCAAATTCTTTTTGGGTCTGTGGGATCTGTGGGAAATATGTGTCTCCAAAATGGTCATACATTTGGCAGGAGGATTGGAAGTGCAGCTCAGTTTCCACCTCATTTTGTGGGCAGTGTGCACATAGCCTGTCATCTCTCGAGAGCCAGGTCTGCCCACGGCGGCGCTCTCAATAGCAAATCTATGCTCAGTGAGTCTGTACGTAGTCAGGGATTTTCTTCATTTGGGGTCAGTCACAGTGGTCACTGTGTGCTCTCTGTTTAGGGCCAAATAGCATTCTAGTTTGCTCTGTTTTTGGTTGATTCTTTCCAGTGTGTCAAATAGTTATCTTTTATGTCTAAATGTGTTTCTGTCCTGGTGCTCTGTGGAGTCTGTTTGTGTTTGTGAACAGAGCCCCAAGAACCAGCTGACTGAGGGGATTCTCCTCTAGGGTCATCTCTCTGATGGCTTTGTGGTGGAATGTGTGGGCATCGCTTCCTTTTAGGTAGTTGTAGAATTTAACGGCTCTTTTCTGTATTTTGATAACTAGCGGGTCTCTTCCTCATTCTGCTCTGCGTGCATTATTTGGTGTTTTACATTGTACACAGAGGATATTTTTGCAGAATTCTGCATGCAGAGTCTCAATTTGGTGTTTGTCCTATTTTGTGAATTCTTGGTTGGTGAGTGGACCCCAGACCTCACAACCATAAAGGGTAATGGGGTCTATAACTGATTCAAGTATTTTTTGCCAAATTCTAACTGGTATGTGAAATGTTATGTCCCTTTTGATGGCATAGAATGCCCTTCTTGCCTTGTCTCTCAGATCGTTCACAGCTTTGTGGAAGTTACCTGTGGCGCTGATGTTTAGGCCGAGGTATGTATAGTTTTTTGTGTGCTTTAGGGCAACGGTGTCTAGATGGAATTTGTATTTGTGGTCCTGGCAACTGGACCTTTTTTGGAACACCATTATTTTTGTCTAACTGAGATTTACTGTCAGGGCCCAGGTCTGACAGAATCTGTGCAGAAGATATAGGTGCTGCTGAGGCCCTCCTTGGTTGGTGACAGAAGCGCCAGATCATCAGCAAATAGTAGACATTTTACTTCAGATTCTAGTAGGGTGAGGCCGGGTGCTGCAGACTGTTCTAGTGCCCTCGCCAATTCATTGATATATGTTGAAGAGGGTGGGTTTAAGCTGCATCCCTGTCTCACCCCAGGGCCCTGTGGAAAGAAATGTGTGTGTTTTTTTTGCCTATTTTAACAGCACACTGTTGTGTACATAGATTGTATATTGTCGTATTTTTTTCCCCCAACACCACTTTCCATCAATTTGAATAGCAGACCCTCATGCCAAATTAAGTCAAAAGCTTTTTTTTAAATCAACAAAGCATGAGAAGACTTGTTTTTGTTTTGGTTTGTTTCTTTGTCAATTAGGGTGTGCAGGGTGAATACTTGGTCTGTCGTAGGGTAATTTGGTAAAAAGCCAATTTGAGATTTGCTCAGTACATTGTTTTCACTAAGGGAATGTACAAGTCTGCTGTTAATGATAATGCAGAGGATTTTCCCAAGGTTGCTGTTGATGCATATCCCACGGTAGTTATTGGGGTCAAATTTGTCTCCCCTTTTGTGGATTGGGGTGGTCAGTCCTTGCTTCCAGATATTGTGGAAGATGCCAGAGCTAAGGATGATGTTAAAGAGTTTAATTAAGTATAGCCAATTGGAAATTGTGGTCTTTATATTTGATCATTTTATCATTTCATGTAGAACCACAGTCCATTTTGTGCTGTAGTTCATTCAATGTAATTGGAGAATCCAGTTGGTTCTGGTACTCTTTAATAGTTGATTCTAAGATTTGTATTTGATCATGTATATGTTTTTGTTGTTTGTACTTTGTTATATGGCCAAAAAGATTGGAGAAGTGGTTTATCCATACATCTCCGTTTTGGATAGATAACTCTTCGTGTTGATGTGTGCTGCAGTTGAGGGCGATGTCCTTTCGGGTCTTGGCAAAGGTGGGCACTGATAGCTTGTACAGGTGGACCTCTCTCTCTCTCCCAGCTGTGTGGTGCTATTTCTGTGGCCAGATGAAAGCATGTGGAGGACGGGGGAGTTCTTCTCCTCTCTCTCAGACATGAACGAGGATCAGTCAGTGGATGTGTGAAAGGCTGTGTACGGCTCAGTGCATCCCAAGGGTTCCGGAGAAGGGGAGGAGAAAGGAGTACATCGCGACCCCCGGGGAGGGTACTCATGGGGGTCTTCCTCTCTCTCCTAACAGCTCTTTGAACATCAAACAGATCGACTAAGAAAACAAGCAAGTCTGCAGCCAAACACGTAAAAGCCCTATAATGTTTAGCACTGAGACCGGACTTTCCCTTTGTCTATACAGCCCAGATGGGTCGTACAGAGGCTTTAGAGCGCACTCAATGCATTCTGGGAGCTGAGGGATGCTCTATGAGCCACTGACTCAGATGAGTGAGGACATTGACCATAGCCATACTGCTGATGATAGTGGTGGGCTAGTTATATGATGATAAACAGTACACTGGGTCCTAGAGGAATACACAGTCTAGATTGAAGCATGCATAGGAATCACAAGTACATGTGTATCACAACAGGGGTCTGTCTGCCTTCTCTCTCCCCCCTCCCCCTCCTCCTTTCTGGTGAATACAGCCAAGAAACAGCTGTTACTTTCTTATGAAGGATCCAGTCTGAAGAGTGCCTGCTCTCTCCTCAGCTCAGCCCAGAGATGTGGGTAAGGAAGAGCTGGGCCTGGACAACACACACACAATGGGGGATAAGAAATACACTGGCCACAAGTTCATCTCTACCAGTAGTTTTAGGTACACTGTATATACAAAAGTATGTGGACAGCCCTTCAAATTAGTGGATTCGGCTATTTCAGCCACAGCCGTTGCGGACAGGTGTATAAAATCAAACACACAGGCATACAATCTTCATAGACAAACGTTGGCAATAGAATGGCCTTACTGAAGAGCTCAGTGACTTTCAACGGGGCACCGTCATAGGATGCCACCTTTCCAACAACTCAGTTCGTCAAATTTCTGCCCTGCTAGAGCTGCCCGGGTCAACTGTAAGTGCTGTTATTGTGAAGTGGAAACGTCTAGGAGCAACAACGGCTCAGCCGCAAAGTGGTAGTCCACACAAGCTCACAGAACGGGATTGCCGAGTGCTGAAGCTGAAATCGTCTGTCCTCGGTTGCAACACTCACTTCCGAGTTCCAAAGTGCCTCTGAAAGTAACATCAACACAATAACTGTTTGTCAGGAGCTTCATGAAATGAGTTTCCATGGCCGAGCAGCCCGCACACAAGTCTAAGATCACCATGTGCAATGCCAAGAGTCGGATGGTGTGGTATAAAGCTCACCGCCATTGGAGCAGTGGAAACGTGTTCTCTGGAGTGATGAATCACGCTTCACCATCTGGCAGTCCGATATTAAAGTGACTAGGGATTAATTTATTAAAGTGGCCAGTGATTCCAAGTCTGTAGGTAGGCAGCCTCTCTGTGCTAGTGATGTCTGTTTAACATTCTGTTGGCCTTGAGATAGAAGCTGTTTTTCAGTCTCTCGGTCCCAACTTTGATGCACCTGTACTGACCTCACCTTCTGGATGTTAACGGGGTGATTGTTTTCCTTGATTATCTTTTTGGCCTTCCTGTGGCATCGGGTACTGTAGCTGTCCTGGAGGGTGGGTAGTTTGCCCCCGGTATTGTGTTGTGCAGACTGCACCACCCTCTGGAGAGCCTCGCGGTTGTGGGCGGTGCAGTTGCCGTACCAGGCGGTGATGCACAATTGAGGGCATCCTGTCGGGCTGTATCTGTAAAAAAAATTGTGAGGGTTTTAGGTGACAAGCCAAATTTCTTCAGCCTCTTGAGGTTGAAGAGATCTGTTGCACCTTCTTCACCACACTGTCTGTGTGGGTGGACCATTTCAGTTTGTCTGGGATGTGTATGCCGAGGAACTTAAAACTTTCCACCTTCTTCACTGCTGTCCCTTCGATGTGGATAGGGTGTGCTCCCTCCTGCTGTTTCCTGAAGTCCACGATCATCTCATTTGTTTTGTTAGCGTTGTGTGAGAGGTTGTTATGCTGACACCACACTACGAGTGCCCTCACCTCCTCCCTGTAGGCTGTCTTGTCGTTGTTGGTAATCAAGCCTACAACTGTTGTGTCATCTGCAAACTTGGGGATTGAGTTGGACGTGTGCATGGCCACGCAGTCATGGATGAACAGGGAGTACAGGAGGCGGCTGAGCACGCACCCTTGTGGGGCCCCAGTGTTGAGGATCAGCGAAGTGGAGATGTTACTGAATTTAAGCAAGTCCCTGCAGCAATGTTCCAACATTTAGTGGAAAGCCTTCCCAGAAGAGTAGAGGTTGTTATAGCAGCAAAGGGGGGACCATTTTCATTTTAATGCCCATGATTTTAGAATGAGATGTTCGATGAGCAGGTGTCCACATATTTTTGTCAACGTGGTGTATATCTGTTTTAGCCTGGGGCTGTATAGCACTATTGGACTGTTGCTGAGAGTTCCTTGGTGGACTGAGGCTGTGCAGCACTACTGGCCTGCTTACTGAGAGTGGCTTGGTGGACTGAGGCTGTGCAGCACTACTGGCCTGCTTACTGAGAGTTCCTTGGTGGACTGAGGCTGTGCAGCACTACTGGCCTGCTTACTGAGAGTGGCTTGGTGGACTGAGGCTGTGCAGCACTACTGGCCTGCTTACTGAGAGTGGCTTGGTGGACTGTGTATGAACCAGACTACTGAAGTCTACAGCAACAATATCCACAGAGGGAAAACTATCCACAAAATAACCAGGAAGTAGTTATCTGCTTTCTCTGTTTGTAGCTTTGATTACATTTTCATGTTGTTTTTGTGTCTTCTCACTTTTGTTTATTGTTTATTTCACTTGCTTTGGAAATGTAAACACATGTTTCCCATGCCAATAAAGCCCCTTTGAATTGGATTGAATTGAATTGAAAATAAAGATAGAGAGGAAGAGAGAGAGAGGCAGAGAGGGAGAGAAAGAGAGAGAGCTAGAGAGAGGCACAGAGAGGGAGGCAGAGAGAGAGTGAGAGGCACAAAGGCCTACTGTGGCTCTGATTGGCGATGGCATACCGGTCTGAGTAGACTCCGTGTAGTGATCGTCGTAATGTGGAAGAGAGGAGGACCAAATCGCAGCGTGGTACGTTTCCATATTTAATCAGAGACAACGTAAAACACCTGCCTCTGATTGAGAACCATATCAGGCCAATCAGACACACCTAACCCAATGAGACACAAAACATAGAATATACCCACCCAGCTCACGTCCTGACCAACTAAACAAAGACTAAACAAAGGAAATAAGGTCAGGAACATGACAGTACAGACGGGGCAGACGGACAGCGCAGGCGACGCTGGGCAGACGGACAGCGCAGGCGACGCTGGGCAGACGGACAGCGCAGGCGACGCTGGGCAGACAGGCAGCGCAGGTGGCGCTGGGCAGACAGCAGACTCTGGCCTCTGGAGACACACAGGAGGCTTGGTGCGTGGTGCCGGAACTGGTGGTACCGGGCTGGAGACACGCACCACAGGGCTAGTGCGGGGAGCAGGAACAGGACACACTGGACTCTCGAGGCACACTATAAGCCTGGTGCGTGGTGCCGGCACTGGTGGTACCGGGCTGAGGGCACGCACCTCAGGGCGAGTGCGGGGAGAAGGAACAGTGCGTACAGGGCTCTGGAGACGCACAGGAGGCTTGGTGCGTGGTGCCGGAACTGGTGGTACCGGGCTGGAGACACGCACCACAGGGCGAGTGCGTGGAGGAGGAGCAGGGCTGGGGCGAGGAGGTGGCACCGGATAGACAGGACCGTGAAGGCGTACTGGAGCTCTTGAGCACCGAGCCTGCCCAACCTTACCTGGTTGAATGCTCCCCGTAGCCTGACCAGTGCGGGGAGGTGGAATAACCCGCACTGGGCTGTGCTGGCGAACCGGGGACACCATGCGTAAGGCTGGTGCCATGTACACCGGCCCGAGGAGACACACTGGAGACCAGATACGTTGAGCCGGCTTCATGGCACCTGGCTTAATGCCCAACCTAGCCCGGCCGATACGTGGAGCTGGGATGTACCGCACCGGGCTATACACACGTACAGGAGACACCGTGCGCTCTTCCGCATAACACGGTGTCTGCCCGTACTCTCGCTGCCCACGGTAAGCCCGGGAAGTTGGCGCAGGTCTCCTACCTGACTTTGCCACACTCCCCTTTATCCCCCCCCAATACATTTTTGGGGCTGTCTCTCGGGCTTCCTACCGCGTCGCCGTGCTGCCTCCATTCGCCGGTATCCCTCTGCACATTGCTCCATAGAATCCCAGGCGGGCTCCGGTACTCTCCCTGGGTCGACTGATCACCTGTCTATTTCCTCCCAAGTAGTGTAACCCATATCCTCATTCTGCTGCCGAGCTAGCTCCTCCAAACGCCGCCTCTCTGCTTTCGCTGCCTCCAGCTTTGCCTTGGGGCAGCGATATTCCCCTGGCTGTGCCCAGGGTCCTTTACCGTCCAATTCGTCTTCCCATGTCCATTCCTGACATCGCTGCTGCTGCTGCCGCTGTCCGTTACCACGCTGCTTGGTCCGGTTTTGGTGGGTGATTCTGTAGCGATCGTCGTAATGTGGAAGAGAGGAGGACCAAATCGCAGCGTGGTACGTTTCCATATTTATTGGAACACTTCATAAGCACGAACAAAACAATAAACAGAATGAAACCAACAACGCTACAGACCTGAACATGTGAACCTAGTGAAAACAAAGAACGCAATGAACAGGAACAATCACCCACAAACAAACAGTGAACACAGCCTACCTAAATATGGTTCCCAATCAGAGACAACGTAAAACACCTGCCTCTGATTGAGAACCATATCAGGCCAATCAGACACACCTAAACCAATGAGACACAAAACATAGAATATACCCACCCAGCTCACGTCCTGACCAACTAAACAAAGACTAAACAAAGGAAATAAGGTCAGGAACGTGACACTCCAGTCCTGGAAGAGAGATGTTTATATTAGGTTTTATTTACTGCAGTGTCTATTAATTTTCCAAACGCAAGGCCGCTTTCCCACTCTAGATTGTGATAGAATTTTCACAAATGCCTTAGTCTACGTCATTCCCAAACATTCTATGATTTTATGAAATGTGTAAATGACCATATCTCAGTGCTCGCTTATCAGAAAATGTAAAAAAATAAGGTGTTATATACTTCCTGGGGGTGTATATAAACAGATTTTGATAAGATTTCATGTTGCTAAAACACTGTCTGTTCCACTTTAATACTGTGTCAGAGTAATAATACACTTTGGTTGGGCTTGCTGTGTTTATTCAAGCTGGGTCTCTAAACCAGCCCTGTGTGTGCATGAGGGAAAGGGCACAGCCAGTGGCGACCCGTCATTCAGGGCAGAGTCCTACCTGTTTTGAGCCCCACATTTTTAGCTAAAAATAAAATAAAATATAATACATTTTTTGGGGGGGGGGGGGGGGGGTTGACTGTTCTGCATGTTATTTTGGCATTAATACGTCTCACGTATCAGTTTGCAAACAAAGTAAAAAATAAATAAATAATTGCGTTAAAAAAGCTGCATACAAACATGATCTCTTTTTTGCTTTCTTGAGTCAGGCAGCTCCAAAACGCAAGTGTTTCAAACTAGCTCTGTGGTGGTGGAGCAGCCAGCGGAAAATACGGAGTGTAGGGGTTGGTAATGTTCTGTAGTTGCGCTGTGATGGCTGTGTTCTGTCACTCATGGGGACACTACGTCACCGCCAAATCTAAGGGTAGAGATTGAAAATTCAAGACCCTTGGGTTACATTAGAAGTCTCCCCATAGAGTTACATTAGATGTGCCCATCCAAGACGGCTCAAGGTTATTGGCCACAGATAAAATGACATCAAATCACGTTATATCTACAGTAGATTTGATTTGACTGATCATGTCAACATCAAACTTTCAAAATCTTAGCCAGCAGTCATCATCATGAATCAAGTCAGCAATCTACTGGCAATTTTTATGATGAGATTTCTGCCGCGCTCAAAACAACTGTTAAGTCGTAATTACTGACGGGTTGCATCACTGCCTGGTATGGCAACTGCTCGGCCTCCAACCGCAAGGCACTACATAGGGTAGTGCATACGGCCCAGTACATCACTGGGGCCAAGGTTCCTGCCATCCAGGATCTTCTATACTAGGCGGTGTCAGAGGAAGGCCCTAAAAGTTTTCAAAGACTCCAGCCAGCCTAGTCATAGACTGTTCTCTCTGCTACCGCACGGCAAGCGGTACCGGAGCACCAAGTCTAGGTCCAAGAGGCTGCTAAACAAGTTCTACCCCCAAGCCATGAGACTCCTGAGCATCTAATCAAATGGTTAAACCAGACTATTTGCCCAAACACCCCCCCCACCCCCCCCCCCCCACTCCTTTACGCTGCTGCTACTCTCTGTTATTATCTATGCATAGTCACTTTAAATTCTTATGGCTGTAGGGGCAGTATTGAGTAGCTTGGATGAAAGGTGCACAGAGGTGCCCAGAGTAAACGGCCTGCTCCTCAGTCATGGTTGCTAATATTTGCATATTATTATTATTGGATGGAAAACACTCTGAAGTTTCTAAAACTGTTTGAATTATGTCTGTGAGTATAACAGAACTCATATGGCAGGCAAAAGCCTGAGAAGTTCCACTTCCTGTTTGGATTTTTTCTGAGGGTGGCAGATTTTCAACCAAGCTCTCATTGAAATTATAGCGAGATATTGATGAGTTTTCACTTCCTACGGCTTCCACTAGATGTCAACAGTCAATAGAACTTCTGTCTGATGACTCTAATGTGAAGGGGGGCCGAAGGAGACAGGAATTAGTCACCACTGCCACGAGCTGACCATGCTTTGACCACGCGCGTTCACGTGATAGGCAGCTCCGTTACATCGCTCAACTGAAGTCAATCTAATTCTCCGGTTGGAACGTTATTCAAGATGTATGTTAACAACATTCTAAAGATTGATTCAGTACATCGTTTGACATGTTTCTACTGACTGTTATGGAACTTTTGGACATTTCGTCACGTTATAGTGGACGCGCTTTGTGACTTTGGAATTGTTTACCAAACGCGCTAACCAAAGTAGCTAATTGGACATAAATAACGGACATTATCGAACAAATCAAGCATTTATTGTGGACCTGGGATTCCTAGGACTGCATTCTGATGAAGTTCATCAAAGGTAAGGAAACATTTATCATGTATTTTCTGGTTTCTGTTGACTCCAACATGGCGGCTAATTTGGCTATTGTTCTGAGCGCCGTCTCAGATTATTGCATAGTTTGCTTTTTCCGTAAAAAAAATTGAAATCTGACACAGAGGTTGCATTAAGGAGAGGTATATCTATAATTCCATGTGTATAACTTGTATTATCATCTACATTTATGATGAGTATTTCTGTTGAAACGATGTGGCTATGCAAAATCACTTGATGTTTTTGGAACTGGTGAATGTAACGCGCCAATGTAAACTCCGATTTTTTGATATAAATATGAACTTTATCAAACAAAACATGCATGTATTGTGTAACATGAAGTCCTATGAGTGTCATCTGATGAAGATCATCAAAGGTTAGGGATTCATTTTATCTCTATTTCTGCTTTTTGTGACTGCTATATTTCGCTGGAAAAATGGCTGTGCTTATTGTGGTTTGGTGGTGACCTAACATAATCGTTTTTTAGTGCTTTCGATGAAAGGCATTTTTGAAATCGGACACTTGGTGGGATTAACAACAAGAATACCTTTAAAATGGTATAAGACACATGTATGTTTGAGGAATTTTAATTATGAGATTTCTGTTGTTTTGAATTTGGCGCCCTGCACTTTCACTGGCTGTTGTCATATCGATCCCGTTAGCGGGATGCAGCCATAAGAAGTTAATAACTCTACCTACCATGTACATATTACCTCAATTACCTTGACTAACCGGTGCCCCGCACATTGACTCTGTACCGGTACCCCCTGCATATAGCCTCACTATTGTTATTTTACTGCTGCTCTTTAATTATTTGTTACTTTTATATCTTGTAAGCTTTTAAGTATCTTTCTTAAAACTTCTTAAAGCATTGTTGGTTAAGGGCTGTAAGTAAGCATTTCACTGTAAGGTACCTGTTGTATTCGGCTCATGTGACAAATAACATTTTATTTTATTTTATTTGAAATGGGAAATCTGACTTCAGTGAGTTCAAAACAACTGGGAACTCAGTTCCGACTGGGAAAATACTTTTAGAAGTTCATCCAATTCGGAATTGTAACTTGGGAACTTGGGCCTCTTTCGAAAGCTATGACCTGAAGATCACTGATGTCATCATGACTCGACCTTGTTTTTACCAGAGTTCCCAGTTGTCTTGAAAGCACCATAAATTCAGAGAATGTCAGACTTTGATGACAAAGTTTGATGACAAACTTTGCCCACGAAGGACCGCTGCTGTAGCTAAGAAAGTAATACTAAGTCTACGTTGTGTAGTAAACTGTCAGTAGCCCATGTGCCTCACCCTAATAATCTGGTCTATTTTAGTCTTAATTGCGCCTACTGTTCTGACTTGGTGGTGCACATGTAGCCTACAACCTGTTTTAGAGAAATGTAATCATTGAATATTGTGAGAGCTTTCATTGTCTGTTTATATGTCCTGTTTATTTATCCTACGGTTCTGACTTGGTGTGCAGGGAAAACACTGTAAGAACAGCCCATGTTCTGAATTCTGTCGTTGTACGTTTAAAAAATGCTGAACAAATAGTTATTTTGACTATGTCCATCCTAGCTCGCCCATTAATGTCTTAATCGAAATTACGGATTGCCTCTTATACGCTTGTCGTCCCCTTATGCCATAGTTTGTACATCTGAATTGTCAGTAGAAATCACATTTGTTTAAGCAAGTCAGCCATATCAGTTATGCTTTTTTTTAAAGGCAATCAATTAGTCTGAATTCACTGTTTCGCTGGCAGACAAGGCTCCGCTGATAGCCAGGTGTAGCAGTGGTAAGGTGTTGTGTAATGGGTACGCACCTGTCGGTGGCAGGGAAGTCAGACGCAGGAAAACGAACTTGGTGTAAACGGAGTCGTTTAATAAGTCCTCATACAACTCCAAAGACCAAAATATACAAAAATAACATAAGTGGGTACAAAACCTGTCGCACACCGACACATGACTTGCACAAACATACAATAAAACAATCTCTGACAAAACATCAGGGGAAACAGAGGGTTAAATACACAACATGTAATTGATGGGATTGGAACCAGGTGTGAAGGAAGACAAGACAAAACCAATGGAAAATAAAAAATGGATCTAGAAGTTGGGCTGTGTGCTAAAATAAAAAATGATGGCTAGAAGGTCGGTGACGTCGACCGCCGAACACCGCCCGAACAAGGAGAGGGACCGACTTCGGTGGAAGTCGTGACATGTTGAGACTGCTATTGGGACTCTGCTGTTGGGACAGCTTTATGTAAGCCCTAACAGTTTGTTGGCACCGTTTGTCACCGTTATAGTACAAATAATGTATTGTTTAGTGTTGTGTTGTGTTGTATAGTGGCTTTGCTGGCATGCATCCCCCAATTTTTTGTTTGGTTTGTCCCCACATGCTAAATATCGGCCCTGGGCACAGCATGGGAGGGATTACAGAGTTGTTGTTTGTCAGTAGACTCAGCTCCTGTGTAGCTCTATCTAACAGTAGAGTCATGCTGACCTGACCGGACCAGGAAACACTCACATTTCTAATTAAGACTTAGAGCCTCTCAGAGGGATACTCTGCTGTAATTGCAGATGAGATTAGATTTGAGTGAGAGACAGACACGCGCACACCCACAGATATTCACTCATGACTGCATGGCCAAGCACGACTCCAACACCATCATTAAGTTTGCCGATGCCACAACAGTGGTAGGCGTGATCACCGACAACGACGAGACAGACTATAGGGAGGAGGTCAGAGACCTGACCATGTGGCGCAAGGACAGCAACCTCTCCCTCAACGTGATCAAGACAAAAGGAGATTATTGTGGACTATAGTAAAAGGAGGACTGAGCACGCGCCCATTCTCATCGACGGGGCTGCAGTGGAGCAGGTTGAGTGCTTCTGTCACGTTCTGACCAGAGTTCTTGTGTGTTGTGCTTGTTTTAGTGTTGGTCAGGACGTGAGCTGGGTGGGCATTCTATGTTGTGTGTCTAGTTTGTCTGTTTCTATGTTTGGCCTAATATGGTTCTCAATCAGAGGCAGATGTTTTGTGTTGTCTCTGATTGGGAATCATATATAGGTGGCTTGTTTTGTGTTGGGATTTTGTGGGTGGTTGTTTCCTGTCTCTGTGTTTTCTCTGCACCAGATAGGACTGTTTCGGTTTGCCACGTTTGTTATTTTGTTATTTTGTAAGTGTTCACAGTTTCGTCTTGTTTATTAAAAACATGTTGAACACGAGCTACGCTGTGTCTTGGTCCGATCCCTGCTACACCTCCTCTTCAGACGAAGAGGAGGAAGGCTGCCGTTACAGCTTCAAGTTCCTTGGCGTCCACATCACCAACAAACTAACAGGGTCCAAGCACGCCAAGACAGTCTTGAAGAGGGCACGACAAAACGTATTCCCCCTCAGGAGACTGAAAAGATTTGGCAAGGGGTCCTCAGATCCTCAAAAGGCTCCACCATCGAGAGCATCCTGAATGATTGCATCACTGTCTGGTATGGCAACTGCTCGGTCTCCGACCGCAAGGCACTACAGAGGGTAGTGCATACAGTCCAGTACATCACTGGGGCAAAGCTTCCTGCCATCCAGGATCCTCTATACCAGGCGGTGTCAGAGGAAGGCCAGAAAAATTGTCAAAGACTCCAGCCACCCTAGTCATAGACTGTTCTCTCTGCTACAGCACGGCAAGCGGTACCGGAGCCCCAAGTCTAGGTCCTTGAGTCTTCTAAACAGTTTCTACTACCAAGCCATAAGACTCCTGAACATCTAATCAAATGGCTTACCAGACTATTTGCATTGCCCCCCACCCCCCTTCTATGCTGCTGCCACTCTCTGTTATTATCTATGCATAGTCACTTTAATAACTCTACCTACATGTACATATTACCTCAATTACCTCAACTAACCGGTGCCTCCGCACATTGACTCTGTACTGGCACCCCCTGTATATAGCCTCACTATTGTTATTTTACTGCTGCTCTTTAATTATTTGTTACTTTTATTTTTGACTTTTTTTAGGTATTGTCTTAAAACAGCATTGCTGGTTAAGGGCTTGTAAGTAAGCATTTCACTGTAAGATCTACAACTGTTGTATTCTGCGCATGTGACAAATACAATTTGATATGATTTTATTTGAGATAAAACACTCTCTCTCCCTCTGTGAGTTCACACACTCACACTTCAGGGCGTGGACGATGTCTCTCTTTTGCTGGGTCACCAGTGTGTCCAGCTTGGTCTGGGCTATAGAACCCTGGGACAGGTCCTGGAGCAGGACTGAAACAGAGGGACAGAGATGTCTTTACACTTCTGCTCATCTACAATCTAACTTTGGTTGACTTTTGGACAAAGTCAATGCAAATTCAAGTGTAAGCTGCACATCCGTTGTCGTGCATTATAAACTCCCCAGGTTGGAGGGTATGATTTGGGTTATAGGGCTATATGGGTGTATACTGGAGGGTCAGTGTTGGGAAGTAGTGAACTACATGTGGTTCAGTTAGTAACATAACTATGCCTTGCAGTAGCTGGTGTAGTTAAACTAAATTCAAATATACACAACCAATGTTGTGCCAACTGTATGAACTCATATGGAAAGAAACTAGCAACAGTTGACACACACACAAATCAAATCAAGCTTTATTTATACAGCACATTTCAGACATGGAATGTGCTTTACAGGAAAAAAACAAATAAAAAACAATGAAAACAAAAGATGAAATGTTTACTACACAACAAACATAAGATAAAAAAAACAAAAGAAGGACACAAACTGATCAACTAAAAAGCACAATAAGGAAAACTAAAAGCTAAAAAAATAAAAAATGTGTTGCCCCCCTCAGGTTCTCTGGCAGGCTATTCCAGAGGCTGGGGGCATAATAACTAAAGGCTGCCTCTCCATGTCTCTACAGGACCTCCTGTAGCTCCTCCCTCTTGGTGGAGGTGGTGGTGGTGTTTGTGTAACGGATGTGAAATGACTAGCTAGTTAGCGGGTACGCGCTAGTAGCATTTCAATCAGTTACGTCACTTGCTCTGAGACTTAAGTAGTGTTGCCCCTTGCTCTGCAAGGGCCGTGGCCTTTGTGGAGCGATGGGTAACGCTGCTTTGTGGGCGACCGTTGTTGATGTGTGCAGAGGGTCCCTGGTTCGCGCCCGTGTCGGGGCGAGGGGACGACGTAAAGTTATACTGTTACATTGATGCTGTTGACCCGGATCACTGGTTGCCGCGGCCTTTGTGGAGCGATGGTTAACGATGCTTCGTGGGCGACTGTTGTCGATGTGTGCAGAGGGTCCCTGGTTCGCGCCCGTGTCGGGGCGAGGGGACGGTTTAAAGTTATACTGTTACATTTGACAAGGCCAGCCATCAGGACGTCGCCCTCCGAGTGCAACAGGGGGCACACCATGCATGGGCCCACACTACATGACCTATCCTAGAGGAGGACAGAGAGTCTGTTACAACTAGACCACGCAGGAACCCACACTACATGACCTATCCTAGAGGACAGAGAGTCTGTTACAACTAGACCACGCAGGAACCCAAACTACATGACCTATCCTAGAGGAGGGTGGTTGAGAAGGGTTAGAGAGGGGAGGTGGGGAGGGGGAGATGGAGGAGGGGGATGGAGAGAAGGAAAGAGATAGGTAGGGTTACAACTTGACTACAAGCTTTTTCCACAAACAGAAAAAAATGAGAAAACGAGAGAGAGAGAGAGAGAGAGAGAGAGAGAGCGTGTGAGAGAGAAAGTTACCCCCAGCACGATCAGATTACTATGGAGATGTCCTTCAACCAACAGAGTCCCCCACTAGAGATAATGCTGAATGTAGCACAACGCAACAGAGCCAGCAAATTTGACTTTCTCTAGTTCGTATCCATATCACAGTCTAAGGAAGGGAAACGAAAAAAAGAGAGAAGGGAAAAAGCAAGGACGTTGAGAAAGGAAGGAGAGAGAGATGAGGAGAGAGGGGACGTGATTCATTTAGCAGTGGTATTGAATGCTGAAATGAATTTGGCTGTGTAATCAGATTTCACTGTGCTTGTGTGGCGTTGCGCTCAGAGAGGCTGTGGCAGGACTAGAAATGAAAGTGAGAAGCTTAGAGTTCTGCAGCACTCCCAGAAACAAGTAGGAAGGTTTTATAGAGTGGCACAAATGGGTACTCTGTATTCACAATGGAAGGTGAAGCATTTGCATAGAAAAGTTTACTTGGATTTATGGATGCAAGCTGTTGTACAATACAGCCATAATTGTGTGTGTGCGCGCGTATGCGCGTGTGTATGTGTCCTTGTGTGGGTCTCTTCACAGTCCGCGTTGTATCAAAAAGTGTAGTTCTATGTTTATAAAATATGATTTTACTGTTGACATGAGTTACTTGATGTTGAGTAGAGTTTCATGTAGTCATGGCTCTGTGTAGTACTGTGTGTTTCACGGAGTGTGTTCTGGACTTGGGGACTGTGAAGAGACCCCAGGTGGCATATCTTGAGGGGTATGCATGGGTGTCTGGCCTGTGAGCTAGTCGTTTGAACAGACAGCTCAGTGCTTTCAATACCTCTCACAAAGACAAGTAGTAATGCAATCTCTACTTTGAGCCAGGAGGGATTGACATGCATGCCATTGATGATAGCTCTCCGTGTACATTTAAGGGCCAGCCATGCTGCCCTGTTCTGGGGCAACTGTAATTTGTCTATGTCCCTCTTTGTGGCACTTTACCATAGGACTGGGCAGTAGTCCAGGTGTGACAAAACTAGGGCTT
This sequence comes from Salvelinus fontinalis, assembly GCF_029448725.1. Lineage (NCBI taxonomy): Eukaryota > Metazoa > Chordata > Actinopteri > Salmoniformes > Salmonidae > Salvelinus > Salvelinus fontinalis. The sequence continues at coordinate 23,624,221 of NC_074693.1, forward strand.
ATAGGACTTGTTTTGTTGATAGCAATGTCAAGAAAGCAGAGCACTTTATTATGGAGAGACCTCTCCCCATCTTAGCTACTGTTGAATCAATATGTTAGCTACTGTTGAATCAATATGTTTTGACCATGACCGTTTACAATCCAAGGTTACATCAAGCAGTTTAAGCTCCTCAACTTGCTCAATTTCCACATTATTCATTACAGGGTTTCAGGTGTAGTGAATGGTTTTTCCCAAATATAATCATTTTAGCTTTAGAAATATTAAGGACTATCTTATTAATTGCCACACATTCTAAAACGGACTGCAGCTCTTTGTTAAGTGTTGCAGTGATTTCACTTGCTGTGGTAGCTGACGTGTATAATGTTGAGTCATCAGCATACATAGACACACAGGCTTTACTCAGTGCCAGTGGCAGGTCATTGGTAAAGCTTGAAAAAATGTAAGGGGACTAGACAGCTGCCCTGGGGAATGCCTGACTCTACCTGGATTATGTTGGAGGCTCCCATTAAAGAAGAACCTTTGTGTTCTGTTAGACGGGTAAATCTTGATTCACAATATAGCAGGGGATGTAAAGCCATAACACATACGTTTTCCCAGCAGAAGATTACAGTGCATTCGCAAAGTATTCAGACCCCTTGACTTTTTCCAAATGTTGTTACGTTACAGCCTTAATTGTAAAGTGGATTAAATAAACATTTTCAAAATCAATCTACAATCAATAGCCCATAATGATAAAGCGAAAACCGTTTTTTGAAATATTTGCTAATATATTCAACATAAAATACCTTAATTACATAAGTATTCAGAGACTCAAAATTGAGCTCAGGTGCATCCTGTTTCCATTGATCATCCTTGAGCTGTTTCTACAACTTGATTGACGTATGGTAAATTCAAGTGATTGGACATGATCTGGAAAGGCACACACCTGTCTATATAAGGTTCCACAGTTGACAATGCATGTCAGAGCAAAAACCAAGCCGTTAGGTCGAAGGAATTATCCAAGAAAGGATTGTGTCAAGGCACCGATCTGGGGAAGGGTACCAAAATATTTCTGCAGCATTGAAGGTCCAAGAACACAGTGGCCTCCATCATTCTTAAACAAAGGAAGATTGGAACCACCAAGACTCTTCCTAGAGCTGGCCGCCCGGTTAAACTGAGGAATCAGGGGGAGAAGTGCCTTCGTCAGGGAGGTGACCAAGAAATTCGATCGTCAGCTCCAGAGTTCCTCTGTGGAGATAGAAGAACCTTCCAGGAGGACATCCATCTCTGCAGCACTCCATCAATCAGGCCTTTATGGTAGAGTGGCCAGACGGAAGCCACTCCTTAGTAAAAGGCACATGACAGCCCACTTGGAGTTTGCCAAAAGGCACCTAAACCCTCTCAGAACATGAGAAACAAGATTCTCTGGTCTGATGAAACCAAGATTGAACTCTTCGGCCTGAGTGCCAAGTATCAAGTCTGGAGGAAACCTGGCACCATCCTTACGGTGACACATGGTGGAAGCAGCATCGTGCAGTGGGGATATTTTTCAGTGGCAGGGACTGGGAGACTAGTCAGGATCGAGGGAAAGATGAACTGAGAAAAGTACAGAGAGATCCTTGATGAAAACCTGCTCCAGAGCGCTCAGGACCTCAGACTGGACAATGACCATTAGCACACAGCCAAGACAACTCAGGAGTGGCTTTGGGACATGTCTCTTTATGTCCTTGAGTGGCCCAGCTGGAGCCTGGACTTGAATCCGATAAAACATCTATGGAGAGACCTGAAAATAGCTGTGCAGCGACACTCCCCATCTAACCTGACAGAGCTTGCAGAGAAGAATGGGAAAAACTCCCCAAATTATAAGTGAAATAATCTGTCTGTAAACAATTGTTGGGAAAATTACTTGTATCATGCACAAAGTAGATGTCCTAACCGACTTGCCAAAACTATAGTTTGTTACCAAGAAATTTGTGGAGTGGTTGAAAAACGAGTTTTAATGACTCCAACCAGATTATTTCACTGTATCACAATTCCAGTGGGTCAGAAGTTTACATACACTAAATTGACTGTGCCTTTAAACAGCTTGGAAAATTCCAGAAAATGATGTCATGGCTATAGAAGCTTCTGATAGGCAAATTGAAATAATTTGAGTCAATTGGAGGTGTACCTGTGGATGTATTTCAAGGCCTACCTTCTAACTCAGCGCCTCTTTGCTTGACATCATGGGAACATCAAAAGAAATCAGCCAAGACCTCAGATAAAAATTGTAAACCTCCACAAGTCTGGTTCATCCTTGGGAGCAATTTCCAAACGCCTGAAGGTACCACGTTCATCTGTACAAACAATAGTACGCAAGTATAAACACCATGGGATCACGCAGCCATCATACCGCTCAGAAAGGAGACTAGAGATGAACGTACTTTGGTGTGAAAAGTGCAAATCAATCCCAGAACAACAGCAAAGGACCTTGTGAAGATGCTGAAGGAAACAGGTACAAAAGTATCTATATCCACAGTAAAACGAGTCCTATATCGACATAACCTGAAAGGCCGCTCAGCCAGGAAGAAGCCACTGCTTCTTCTTCTTGAAAAAAAAGTTATTTTACAACAATGCTTTTATTGATTGTAAAAATGATTGTAAAAAGGTATGGAACACAGTTAAGGGCTTACTTGGTACATCTATCTCATCATGCCCATCTAGTGTGGAGGTTGGTACATCTATCTCATCATGCCCATCTAGTGTGGAGGTTGGTACATCTATCTCATCATGCCCATCTAGTGTGGAGGTTGACGGGAGAATAATAACAAAACCAGGTGATATTTCCAATCATTTTGCAGATTTCTTTACAAAGAAAATGAATTTACTGAGCAACAATGTAAACATACATTCTTCCAAACAAGCTATTGTCCAATGGATTGATGATCATATTATGAGCAACAAGATCTGCTCTTTTAGTCTGCAAACGGTGTCAGTGGAGGAGGTGTTAAACCTATTGAAGTCATTACCTGATGGGAAATCTACAGGTTAGGGTCTTATGGACAATTTCTTGCTTCGCTGTGCTGCTCCAAAGATTGCAGTTCCACTGAGATACATATTTAATTGGTCACTGGAAAAGGGGATGTTTGCAAATGTATGGAAGCATGCAAAACTGTGTCCTATTTCGAAAGACTGCAAAGAACCCAGAACTCCTGCCAATAGTCGACCAATTAGTATACTCCCTGCACTCAGTAAGATATTGGAGGGTATTGTGAGTAGACAAATATGGGAGTACATGGAAAAGAATGATCTGATTACAGACAATCAGCATGCTTATCGCAAAAACCATTCCACTACCACTGCATTGGTTGACATGACTGACCAGTGGCTCAATGCTATGGATAATGGCAAGTTTGTGGGTGTACTATTTTTAGATTTCAGTGCAGCATTTGATTTAGTGGATCATTAAATAATTTTGACAAAATTAATGCATTATGGTTTTAAGGAGGTAGCATTGAATTGGGTACAGTCATATCTAACTGACAGGAAACAGTCCACCTATGTCAATGGTTCATTTTCTTCCCCTCGTGTGTTAAACTGTGGAATACCGCAGGGCAGCTGCCTTGGGCCACTTCTCTATTTAATATATACCAACGACCTTCCCTATGCCTTAGCTGAAACTCAAGCTACTATATTTGCAGATGATACTACAATTTATGCAGCAAGACAATCGGTTCAACAGCAAGCTTTACAAGGAGATTTGGAGAATATTAGGGAGTGGGTTTGCCAAAACAAACTTGTTTTAAACACCAAGAAAACCAAAGTTATGTTGGTCTGTTCCACTAGGAAAAGGACAAAACAGCATGGGATACAATTAAGTATGGGAGGAGTACAAATTGAAGAAGTGGCAGAAACCAAGCTATTGGGAGTGCAGCTAGACAACTGCTTATCATGGTCGTCTCAAATAACTGATCTATGTAAAAGAAAATATTAAAACAGCATGCATAATCAGAAGGATAGCTAAATATTTACCAGGAAAAATTCTTCAGCAAATAACACAAGCATTAATTGAGAGTCAGGTGAACTACTGTTCTGTGGTCTGGGTAAATGCATCATCAAGTGAAGTTAGGAGGCTGCAGAATGCACAGAACAAAGCAGCAAGGATTGTTTTATGGTGGAGATCTGGTTCTTCTGTTGCAGTCATGCGCAGTGTTCTTGGTTGGTCATCAATCGATAAGATAATTGAAAGGAACATTCTAATTTTATTTCATAATATACATCATTTAAAACGGCCAAGTTCTATTCACAACGGTATTCAGTTGGTAAGAGACAGACATTCCGTAAATACTAGGAATAGATTGTCCACCGTCTAATTTAGAGCAATAAAGAAATTGAATAAATTAGCTGAGCCAACCAGAAACCTTTCAATATATAAATGTAAACATTATTTTAGAACGATTTAAATATAATACATAGAAATGTTGTGGGACTATAGTAGATGAAGAACCAATATTTTTTTAGATTGAGGATTTATTGGGTCATTATGTTAGTATATTATGTATGTTTGTATTAGTGTGTTATATGTGGAAATGTGTTCGTATTATAAATTTTATTTACATTTTTAAGGACTCTTGGAAGATTAGTCCAAATGCGGACTAAAAGAGATCCAAATAAAATCTAATCAAAATCAAACTGCTCCAAAACCAACATAAAAAAGGCAGACTACGGTTTGCAACTGCACATGGGAACAAAGATCGTACTTGTTGGAGAAATGTGCTCTGATATGATGAAACAAAAATTGAACTGTTTGGCCAAAATGACCATCATTATGTTTGGAGGAAAAATATGGTGGCTTGCAAGCCGAAGAACACCATCCCAACCGTGAAGCACGGGGATGGCAGCATCATGTTGTGGGGATGCTTTGCTGCATGAGGGTCTGGTGCACTTTACAAAATAGATGGCATCATGAGGCAGGAAGATTATGTGGATATATTGAAGCAACATCTCAACACATCAGTCAGGAAGTTAAAGCTTGGTCGCAAATGGGTCTTCCAAATGGACAATGACTCCAATCATACTTACAAAGTTTTGGCAAAATGGCTTAAGGACAACAAAGTCAAGGTATTGGAGTGGCCATCACAATCTGACCTCAATCCTATAGAAAATTTGTGGGCAGAACTGAAACAGCATGTGCGAGCAAGGAGGCCTACAAACCTGACTCAGTTACACCACCAGCTCTGTCAGTGTAACGATCATCTGTTGAAGAAGAGGTGGACCAAAGCGCAGCGTGGTAAGTGTTCATGCTTTTATTTCAACTGAACACTAAATACAAAAATAACAAAGAGAAGAAACGAAACAGTCCTGTCTGGTGCAGAAACACAAAACAGAAAATAACTACCCACAAAGCATCGGTGGGAAAAGGCAACCTAAGTATGGTTCTCAATCAGAGACAACGATAGACAGCTGCCTCTGATTGAGAACCACAGACGGCCAAACACACAGAAATACAAATCATAGAAAAAGGAACATAGAATGCCCACCTAAATCACACCCTGACCAAACCAAAATAGAGACATAAAAAGCTCTCCACGGTCAGGGTGTGACAGTACCCCCCCTCCCCTCCCCAAAGGTGCGGACTCCAGCCGCTAAACCTGAACCTATAGGGGAGGGTATGGGTGGGCATTTCACTGCGGTGGCGGCTCGGGTGCGGGACGTAGACCCCGCTCCACCTCTAGAGCGGGGACCCTCGTAGCCGGACTGGAGGGCGCCTCTGGACGCTCCGGGCTGGAGGGCCGACTCTAGAGGCTCCGGGCTGGAGGGCCGGCTCTGGAGGCTCCGGGCTGGAGGCCGTCTCTTGAGGCTCCGGGCTGGAGGCACCCGTTGGAGGCTTCGTGCCATGTCTCATCACTGAAGGCTTCTTGCCATGGATCATCACTGAAGGCTTCTTGCCATGGATCATCACTGGAGGCATCGTGCCATGGATCATCACTGGAGGCTTCGTGCCATGGATCATCACTGGAGGCTTCGTGCCATGGATCATCACTGGAGGCTTCGTGCCATGGATCACCACTGGAGGCTTCTTGCCATGGATCATCACTGGAGGCTTCGTGCCATGGATCATCACTGGAGGCTTCGTGCCATGGATCATCACTGGAGGCTTCGTGCCATGGATCATCACTGGAGGCTTCTTGCCATGGATCACCACTGGAGGCTTCCTGCCATGGATCATCACTGGAGGCTTGTTGCCATGGATCACCACTGTAGTGGAGAGACACACAGGAGGCCTGGCTCTGGGAGCAGGCACAGGACTCACCAGGCTGGGGAGACATGCAGCAGGGTTAGTTCTTAGCACAGGCACAGGACTCACCAGGCTGGGGAGACATGCAGGAGTCCTTGGCCGAGGCACCAGATACACTGGGCCGTGGAGGCGCACTGGAGGTCTCGAGCTAAGAGCCTGCACAACCCATCCTGGCTGGATGGTGACTTTGGCCCTGCACGTGCGGGGCGCAGACACAGGACGCACTGGGCTGTGCAGACGCACTGGAGACACAGTGCGCAGAGCCGGCACAGGATATCCTGGGCCGTAGAGACGTACTGAAGGTCTGGAGAGCAGGGCTGGCACAATCCGTCCTGGCTGGATGCTCACCCTAGCCCGGCAGATGCGGGGAGCTGGGATGTAGCGCACCGGGCTAAGAGTGCACACTGGGGACACCGTGCGCATCACCCCATAGTACGGGGCCTGACCAGTCACATGCTCGCCACGGTAAGCACGGGGAGTTTGCTCAGGTCTCCAACCTGACTCTGCCACACTCCCCGTGTTCCCCCCCCAAAACATTTTCTGGGGCTGCCTCTCATGTACGCCTCTTTGCGCCAACTTCTCGTAGCGTCGCTGCTCCGCCTTAGCTGCTTCTAGCTCCTTTTTAGGACGGCGATATTCTCCCGTCTGTGCCCAGGGTCCCTTGCCGTCCAGGATTTCCTCCCATGTTCAACTCTCCAAAAAACGCTGCTCCCTCTTTTTTATTTTTTTATTTTACCGTTATTTTACCAGGTAAGTTGACTGAGAACACGTTCTCATTTGCAGCAACGACCTGGGGAATAGTTACAGGGGAGAGGAGGGGGATGAATGAGCCAATTGTAAACTCTTACCACGCTGCTTGGTCTTTTGGTGGTGGGGAGTTCTGTAACGATCGTCTGTTGAAGAAGAGGTGGACCAAAGCGCAGCGTGGTAAGTGTTCATGCTTTTATTTCAACTGAACACTAAATACAAAAATAATAAAGAGAAGGAACGAAACAGTCCTGTCAGGGTGCAGAAACACAAAACAGAAAATAACTACCCACAAAGCATTGGTGGGGAAAGGCAACCTAAGTATGGTTCTCAATCAGAGACAACGATAGACAGCTGCCTCTGATTGAGAACCACACCCGGCCAAACACACAGAAATACAAATCATAGAAAAAGGAACATAGAATGCACACCCAAATCACACCCTGAACAAACCAAAATAGAGACATAAAATGCTCTCTATGGTCAGGGCGTGACAGTCAGGAGGAATGGGCCAAAACTCACCAAACTTATTGTGGGACGCTTGTGGAAGGCTACCCGAAACGTTTGACCTAAGTTAAACAATTTAAAGGCAATGCTACCAAATACTAATTGAGTGTACGTAAACTTTTGACCTACTGGGAATGTGATGAAAGAAATAAAAGCTGAAATAAATCATTCTCTCTACTATTATTCTGATGTTTCACATTCTTAAAATAAAGTGGTGATCCCAACTGACCTAAGACAGGGAATTTTTACTAGAATGAAATGGCAGGAATTGTGAAAAACTGAGTTTAAATGTATTTGGCTAAGGTGTATGTAAACCCCAACTTAAACTGTACGTCTGTAACAGTTAGGGTCAAGAGTGTCTCCCCCTTTGAAGAGGGAGATGACCGCGGCCGCTTTCCAATCTTTAGGAATCTCAGACGATATGAAAGAGAGGTTGAACAGGCTAGTAATAGGGGTTGCAACAATTGCGGCGGATAATTTTAGGAAGAGAGGGTCCAGATTGTCTAGCCCAGCTGATTTGTAGGGATCCAGATTTTGCAGCTCTTTCAGAGCATCAGCTCTCTAGATTTGGGTGAAGGAGAAGCGGGGGGGGGACTTGGGCCAGTTGCTGCAGGGGTGCAGAGCTGTTGACCGCTGTTGGCCGCGGTTGGGGTAGCCAGGTGGAAAGCATGGCCAGCCGTAGAGAAACGCTTATTGAAATTCTCGATTATCATGGATTTATCAGTGGTGACAGTGTTTCCTAGTCTCAGTGCAGTGGGCAGCTGGGAGGAGGTGCTCTTATTCTCCATAGACTTTACAGTGTCCCAAAACGTTTTGCAATTAGTGCTGCAGGATGCAAATTTCTGTTAGGAAAGCAAAAGCTAGCCTTTGCTTCCTAACTGACTGTGTGTATTGGTTCCTGGCTTATCGCTGGGACTATTTGAAATTAGTGCAGTACATTAGTGCAGTACGTTAGTGCAGTACAATTGTCCCAGTGTCTTCTGGATTAGTGGAGGGTTTGGCCGGCGGGGATGTCCTTGTCTCATCGCGCCATAGCGACTCCTGTGGCGGGCCAGGCGCATGCACGCTGACACGGTCGCCAGTTGTACGGTGTTTCCTCTGACATATTGGTGTGGTTGGCTTCCGGGTTAAGCGAGCAGTGTGTCAAGAAGCAGTGCGGCTTGGCAGGGTCGCGTTTCGGAGGACACATGGCTCTCGACCCTAGCCTCTTCCGAGTCCGTACGGGATTTGCAGCAATGGAACAAGACTGTAACTACCATTTGGATATCACGAAAATTGGAGAGAAAAATAGGTAACAAGTAAAATATATATATACCAAAAACTTTTTTGCAAATATTTTATTGCTTTACTGGGAGGCTTATCAGAGGTAGACATGACAGTGATATTTATATTTATATTTGAGTTGATAGTGAAGGATGAACTGCACAGCGGGCTTCCTACTAGGGCAAACCATCTCAGTGCTGACAGTATAACTCAGGTTCATAGGTACATGGTTACTACTGACAGCAGCTGTCGGATTGACAGAGGCATTTAGAGGAACATAAATTAGGTTTCTTACATTATGACTGGCAACACCCCTGGGAACATGTACATTTGCAGCAGCACTACGACAGCTCAGCGACACAATGGTAGGGATTATCTGAACAGGGCTTGGCTCACTGATAAGTCATTTTTCAACGCGGCTTTGAAATACGTGGACAGGGTCCAGGCACCAAGATGATTTGGATGGACTCTCTCATTCCTGTAGAGCATCTTCTATTTCCAAAAGTTGTCAAAGTAATCTATAAATGCCAATGGTCGGTTTAGAATTAAGCCCTGGGATGTGTCTGAAATGGCAGCCTGTCCTGGTTAACAATAGTGCGCTATACAAGGAATGGGTGGAATTTGGTACACAGTCTTGCAGTACTTGCTACCTGTATGATGAGCTTGTAGTCGCTAGGCAGGTCAGCTTTGAGCTGGGGGGGAAACACCAACATGTCCTCACAGAAGGACTGCCCCTCCAACTGCCAGACAAAATTCACCTGAGAGAATCCCCCTTCGCTTCAGGATGCCCCACACCTCATCAAGGCTTGGTGGAAGAGAGGAGAGGGAGAAGGAGAAAGAGGGAAAGAGAGATGACAGGGTGTGAGAGTCATTATAGCATGTAAAATCCCCAAACGGCCTTTTAAAAGGCTTCTACCACTGTTGTCACTTATGCTAGTAAGTAATACGTTATGTCCTGTGCGTGTCAAAAAAACTCTCAAAGGCAAACACACACGCACACACGCACACACACGCACACACACACATGCACGCACGCACACACACACACACCACAGGTGACCTCCACAGTCCCAGGCCTTGCTGAGGGTTGTTGCAGATTGGATCTGTCCACTACAACGGGATTTACACCCCACTGAATCAGGCTGTCTGGAGCACAGCAGGACAGCACACACACACACACTCTCACACTCACCAACTGTATATTAATGGGATGTTGGCAGGGCACCTGGATCATAAACCATTGGTCAACACCCTCAACCTCAGAGCTGTGTGCATGTGTGTGTGGACGCGTGTGTGTGTGCCATCTGTGTGTGCAGTGTGCTGACATGCTCTTGATTGTGTTGACCCAAGCGTAGAGGGGCTCTCTCCTGTTTCTTCCTCACAGCCTCAGGGAGGATACAGTTGATGGTCAGGAGGTCATGTTTGATCCTACAGCGAGCCAGGGAAGCTGCCAGCTTGGTCTTAAAACTAGAACATGGAATCGTATTCAAACAGTCCCTCATACCCCTCAGCCGCCTAACACAACAACAACACATAGACTCTGTTTACACATACAGTACACCCCCCCCCCCCCCTTTCCCTCTTACCTGGGGAGGCAGTTCTCCGCCTCCCTGACTTCCTGTACAAGCTCCTCCCACTAGTGTTCCCGAGGGAGGAACTTCCTGTCTTTGAAGTCAGAGAATCACCACCACCAGACTCATCTGGTCATCAGGCTAGAGAGAGAACACAGCGTAGAGTTATAACACATAGATCAGACTCGTCTGGTCATCAGGCTAGAGAGAGAACACAGCGTAGAGTTAGAACACATAGATCAAACTCATCTGGTCATCAGGCTAGAGAGAGAACACAGTGTGGAGTTAGAACACATAGATCAGACTCGTCTGGTCATCAGGCTAGAGAGAGAACACAGCGTAGAGTTAGAACACATAGATGAGACTCGTCTGGTCATCAGGCTAGAGAGAGAACACAGTGTGGAGTTATAACACATAGATCAGACTCGTCTGGTCATCAGGCTAGAGAGAGAACACAGCGTGGAGTTAGAACACATAGATCAGACCAGGGACAGATTTACCCCATTTGGGGCACAGCCAACTTCCTGCATTTTGACACGTTTGGCCATGGTGCAGAGAGAAACATTTTTTATAACACTATTCTACACATTTTGTCATGAGAATGAAAATGTTGCAGTTTTAAAACGAATTTCCTTGTTTTCTAAACGTTTTGCCATGGTGCAGAGAATGAAATGTGCAGTTTAATAGCACTTCTCTTGCACTTTTACAGACAATTTCCTGCTATTATTCTACACATTTTGCCATGAGAGTAAGTAAACATTTTGCTTTTTTAATGCTAATTTTGTGCAATTCTACACATTTTGCTATCATATGGTATCTGGTATCCCAAATAATCCGATCCTGGATCCGACTCATCTGGTCATCAGGTAGGAGAGAGAACACAGCGTAGAGTTAGAACACATAGATCAGACTCATGTGGTCATCAGGATGGAGAGAGAACACAGCGTAAAGCCAACAGAAAATAGCCAACAGAAAAGGAAAACACAGCAGAGCTGGGATGGATAGAGAAGTTTTGCTTCAACAATCAACAGTCTACCAGAAGGAGAACAGTATAGAGTGAGAATGGATAGAAATGTCACACTCTAACAGTCAACTGCCTTACACTTTAATAGCAAACCAACTGTCTATCAGCCAGAGAGAGAAAACACCAGATACAGCAAAGATAAAGCAGTTATTCTTAAACAGTTACCTGCCTATACCAGAGGGAACATAGAGAGAGATTGAATTGACACGGTTCAACAATCAACATTCTTTATCATCCAACCTCAGAGATAGCCTAGACACAGTCAGGATAATTCACTGCTGCCTTAGATCGTAACCACTACCTTAAAGTAACTGTCCAGTGAAAATCTTACTTTTAAAAGTTAATATTCTGTTAACTCATACCCAAATAATTTTGTTGACTCGTCTTATACTCTTATTTATGGCAAAAGCATAAATCCTCTGATGAAATGCTTGCTATTTCATCAGAGGATGATGTCATCCCCCTGAGGAGGATGAGCTGGTCAATCAGTGATCTACTCGCATTCATATTCTTTTGTTGTGGTCCACCCACACCATTCTGTTGTTGGGGTACGCCCACACAATTCTGTTGTTGGGTTCCGCCTACACCATTCTGTTGTTGGGGTACGCCCACACAATTCTGTTGTTGGGGTCCGCCCACACCATTCTGTTGTTGGGGTACGCCCACTCCATTCTGTTGTTGGGGTACGCCCACTCCATTCTGTTGTTGGGGTACGCCCACTCCATTCTGTTGTTAGGGTACGCCCACACCATTCTGCTGTTAGGGTACGCCCACACCATTCTGCTGTTAGGGTACGCCCACACCATTCTGTTGTTAGGGTACGCCCACACCATTCTGTTGTTAGGGTCCGCCCACACCATTCTGTTGTTAGGGTACGCCCACACCATTCTGTTGTTTGGGTACGCCCACACCATTCTGTTGTTAGGGTACGCCCACACCATTCTGTTGTTAGGGTACGCCCACACCATTCTGTTGTTGGGGTACGCCCACACCATTCTGTTGTTGTGGTACGCCCACACCATTCTGTTGTTAGGGTACGCCCACACCATTCTGTTGTTAGGGTACGCCCACACCATTCTGTTGTTGTGGTACGCCCACACCATTCTGTTCTTGGGGTACGCCCACACCATTCTGTTCTTGGGGTACGCCCACACCATTCTGTTGTTGTGGTACGCCCACTCCATTCTGTTGTTGGGGTACGCCCACACCATTCTGTTGTTGGGGTACGCCCACACCATTCTGTTGTTGTGGTACGCCCACTCCATTCTGTTGTTGGGGTACGCCCACACCATTCTGTTGTTAGGGTACGCCCACACCATTCTGTTGTTGGGTTCCGCCTACACCATTCTGTTGTTGGGTTCCGCCTACACCATTCTGTTGTTAGGGTACGCCCACACCATTCTGCTGTTAGGGTACGCCCACACCATTCTGCTGTTAGGGTACGCCCACACCATTCTGCTGTTAGGGTACGCCCACACCATTCTGTTGTTAGGGTACGCCCACACCATTCGGTTGTTAGGGTCCGCCCACACCATTCTGTTGTTAGGGTACGCCCACACCATTCTGTTGTTTGGGTACGCCCACACCATTCTGTTGTTAGGGTACGCCCACACCATTCTGTTGTTAGGGTACGCCCACACCATTCTGTTGTTAGGGTACGCCCACACCATTCTGTTGTTGGGGTACGCCCACACCATTCTGTTGTTGTGGTACGCCCACACCATTCTGTTGTTAGGGTACGCCCACACCATTCTGTTGTTAGGGTACGCCCACACCATTCTGTTGTTGTGGTACGCCCACACCATTCTGTTCTTGGGGTACGCCCACACCATTCTGTTCTTGGGGTACGCCCACACCATTCTGTTGTTGTGGTACGCCCACTCCATTCTGTTGTTGGGGTACGCCCACACCATTCTGTTGTTGGGGTACGCCCACACCATTCTGTTGTTGTGGTACGCCCACTCCATTCTGTTGTTGGGGTACGCCCACACCATTCTGTTGTTGGGGTACGCCCACACCATTCTGTTGTTAGGGTACGCCCACACCATTCTGTTGTTGGGGTACGCCCACACCATTCTGTTGTTGTGGTACGCCCACTCCATTCTGTTGTTGGGGTACGCCCACTCCATTCTGTTGTTGTGGTCCGCCCACTCCATTCTGTTCTTGGGGTACGCCCACACCATTCTGTTGTTGGGGTAGGCCCACAGCATTCTGTTGTTGGGGTACGCCCACTCCATTCTGTTGTTGGGGTCCGCCCACACCATTCTGTTCTTGGGGTACGCCCACACCATTCTGTTGTTGGGGTACGCCCACAGCATTCTGTTGTTGGGGTTTGCCCACTCCATTCTGTTGTTGGGGTACGCCCACAGCATTCTGTTGTTGGGGTTTGCCCACTCCATTCTGTTGTTGGGGTACGCCCACACCATTCCACCACAGAAAAGTTGCTTTTTAAAAGCTGCAATATGTAACTTTTTGGGCGACCCGACCAAATTCACATAAACATTTTAATTCTAGATCTGTCATTCTCAATGAAAGCAAGTCTAGGGGGCGGTAGATATGTTCTATGTGCACTATTTCTATGCTTCCCGGTCTTAAGTTTCATTTTTGCGTCTTTTACTTTAGGTTTTGTACACCAGCTTCAAACTGCTGAAAATACAATATCTTTGGTTATGTAAAAGTCATTTCACAGTGGTTTATATAGTACAATGTTGCTTTACACTACACTTGTTCTGTTACATAAACTGGAATTAGGCAAACTATAAGAACTATAAGAATTGTAGCAACCAGGAATTGGCAGAGCGACTTATGCATAATGCATCTTTAATTAACATTTTTGGGAAGGAAAACTTTTTCCCTCATTGTAAGTAATTATAGATCATGTTTCATAGATCTGGAAACACTGGACAGTTACTTTAACATACCCTCCCTGTGCCTCATCACAGTAACACCTTAGGGCTCAAACAAACCAATAGCATTTGCTGGCCAAGAGTACTTAGCACCTCTGAACAGAGTGCCGGACGTAATTTGTGAACTGAGTGCACAATGATTTAACATTTAGAATTGTGGGAAAATGTTGGTTGTCAGATATCTACAGGTGAAGTCGGAAGTTTACATACACCTTAGCCAAATACATTTAAACTCAGTTTTTCATAATTCCTGACATTTAATCGCGTCCTCAGAGCATGCGCAGGACAGCTGGCTGGTGTGTTTACGGACATATTTAATGAATCCCTATCCCAGTCAGCTGTTCCCACATGCTTCACCTTTGTTCCTGTTCCCAAGAAAGCGAAGGTAACTGAGCTAAACGACTATCGCCCCGTAGCACTCACTTCCGTCATCATGAAGTGCTTTGAGAGACTAGTCAAGGATCATATCACCTCCACCCTACCTGACACCCTAGACCCACTCCAATTTGCTTACCACCCCAATAGGTCCACAGATGACGCAACCACAATCACACTGCACACTGCCCTAACCCATCTGGACAAGAGGAATACCTATGTAAGAATGCTGTTCATCGACTACAGCTCAGCATGTAACACCATAGTACCCTCCAAACTTGTCATTAAGCTTGAGACCCTGGGTCTCGACCCCGCCTTGTGCAACTGGGTCCTGGACTTTCTGACGGGCCGCCCCCCAGGTGGTGAGGGTAGGAAACAACATATCTACCCCGCTGATCCTCAATACTGGGGCCCCACAAGGGTGCATTCTCAGCCCTCTCCTGTATTCCCTGTTCACCCATGACTGAGTGGCCATGCACGCCTCCAACTCAATCATCAAGTTTGCAGACAACACTACAGTGGTAGGCTTGATTACCAACAACGACGAGACGGCCTACAGGGAGGAGGTGAGGGCCCTCGGAGTGTTGTGTTCGGAAAATAACCTCACACTCAAACGTCAACAAAACAAAGAAGATGATCGTGGACTTCAGGAAACAGCAGAGGGAGCAACCCCCTATCCACATTGATGGGACAGTAGTGGAGAAGGTGGAACGTTTTAATTTCCTTGGTGTACACATCACGGACAAACTGAAATGGTCCACCCACAAAGACAGTGTGGTGAAGAAGGCGCAACAGCGCCTTTTCAACCTCAGGAGGCTGAAGAAATTTGGCTTGTCACCAAAAACACTCACAAACTTTGACAGATGCACAGTTGAGAGCATCCTGTCGGGCTGTATCACCGCCTGGTACGGCAACTGCTCCGCCCACAACCGTAAGACTCTCCAGAGGGTAGTGAGGTCTGCCCAACGCATCACCAGGGGCAAACTACCTGCCCTCCAGGACACCTACACCATCCAATGTCACAGGAAGGACAAAAAGATCATCAAGGACATCAACCACCCGAGCCACTGCCTGTTCACCCCGTTATCATCCAGAAGGCGAGGTCAGTACAGGCGCATCAAAGCGGGGACCGAGACACTGAAAAACAGCTTCTATCTCAAGGCCACCAGACTGTTAAATAACCATCACTAACATTGAGTGGCTGCTGCCAACATACTGACTCAAATCTCTAGCCACTTTAACAATTAAAAATTGGATGTAAAACATGTATCACTAGTCACTTTAAACAATGTTACTTTATATCATGTTTACATACCCATTACTCCTCTCATATGCATATACTGTACTCTATACCATCTACTGCATCTTGCCTATGCCGTTTGGTCATCGCTCATCCATATATTTATATGTACATATTCTTATTAATTCCTTTACACTTGTGTGTAAAAGGTAGTTGCTGTGAAATTGTTAGATTACTTGTTAGATATTACTGCATGGTCGGAACTAGAAGCACAAGCATTTCGCTACACTCACATTAACATCTGCTAACCATGTGTATGTGACAAATACATTTTGATTTGATTTTATCCTAGTAAAAATTCCCTGTCGTAGGTCAGTTAGGATCACCACTTTATTTTAAGAATCTGAAATGTCAGAATAACAGTAGAGAGAATGATTTATTTCAGCTCTTATTTCTTTCATCACATTCCCAGTGGGCCAGAAGTTTACATACACTCAATTAGTATTTGGTAGCATCGCCTTTAAATTGATTAATTTGGGTCAAATGTTTTGGGTAGCCTTCCACAAGCTTCCCACAATAAGTTGGGTGAATTTTGGCCAATTCGCCTGACAGAGCTGGTGTAACTGAGTCAGGTTCGTAGGCCTCCTTGCTTGCACATGCTTTTTCAGTTCTGCCCACACATTTTCTATAGGATTGAGGTCAGGGCATTGTGATGGCCGCTCCAATACCTTTACTTTGTTGTCCTTAAGCCATTTTGCCACAACTTTGGAAGTATGCTTGGGGTCATTGTCCATTTGGAAGACCCATTTGCGACCAAGCTTTAACTTCCTGACTGATGTCTTGAGATGTTGCTTCAATATATCCACATAATTTTCCTGCCTCATGATGCCATCTATTTTGTGAAGTGCACCAGTCCCTCCTGCAGCAAAGCACCCAAACAACATGATGCTGCCACCCCCGTGCTTCACGGTTGTGATGTTGTTCTTTGGCTTGCAAGCCTCCCCCTTTTTCCTCCAAACATAATGATGGTCATTATGGCCAAACAGTTCAATTTTTGTTTCATCAGACCAGAGGACAATTCTCCAAAAAGTACATTCTTTGTCCCCATGTGCAGTTGCAAACCGTAGTCTGCCTTTTTTATGGCGGATTTGGAGCAGTGGCTTCTTCCTTGCTAAGCGGCCTTTCAGGTTATGTCGATATAGGACTAGTTTTACTGTGGATATAGATTGTTGATATAGATACTTTTGTACCTGTTTCCTCCAGCATCTTCACAAGGTCCTTTGTTGTTGTTCGGTGATCGATTTGCACTTTTCGCACCAAAGTATGTTAATCTCTAGGAGACAGAAAGCGTCTCCTTCCTGAGCGGTATGACGGCTGCGTGGTTCCATGGTGTTTATACTTGCGTACTATTGTTTGTACAGATGAATGTGCTACTTTCAGGCATTTGGAAATTGCTCTCAAGGGTGAACCAGACTTGTGGAGGTCTACAATTTTTTTCTGAGTTCTTGGCTGATTTCTTTTGATTTTCCCATGATGTCAAGCAAAGAGGCAAGGTAGGCCTTGAAATACATCCACAGGTACACCTTCAATTGACTCAAATGATGTCAATTGGCCTATCAGAAGCTTCTAAAGCCATGACATCATTTTCTGGAATTTTCCAAGCTGTTTAAAGGCACAGTCAACTTAGTGTATGTAAACTTCTGACCCACTGGAATTGTGATACAGTGAATTATAAGTGAAATAATCTGTCTGTAAACAATTGTTGGAAAAATTACTTGTGTCATGCACAAAGTAGATGTCCTAACCGGCTTGCCAAAACTATAGTTTGTTAACAAGAAATTTGTGGAGTGGTTGAAAAACAAGTTAATGACACTAACCTAGGTGTATGTAAACTTCCGACTTCAACTGTACAACGGGTGGTCCCAAAATACAGTACTGAACTATCGGCAGACAAACATGTGTGTGAGCCTTTAGAGATATCATGTCACTTTCATCTAGGGCCGGGACGATACCAGCATCGCGATTCTCGTTAGTATTGTGGCAAGCAAACAAAACACAAAGCTACAGCACACACTATTTTACATACAGCGGTTTTTAAAGGACCAGAGCATTTGGTTGTGTTGTGTTTTCATTTTTGCCATGGAAAAAAACTGCTGATACTGGTATCGTAACAGACCTACTTTCATCTGTAAAAACATCAAGGGAACAGTGAAGGGAGTTTGATGGATTTATTGATTAGGCTAAGTGATCCACAGAGCCGTGTAGCTCCTGTGGGTGTTTTGGGCAGGTACACTGCAGTCCCCACTTATCCACTCAGAGGTATGGTGGAGCTGCTTAAGGATATCCTGCCATGACCTGGCTTCTACCTCTTAATTAAACACAAAAAGAAGACACACTCCCTCTCGCTTTACCTCCCTCTAACACGTTCACACTATCTATCCCTCACTCTTTCTCTCGCTCCCGCCAGCTTCTCTTCACCCTCTCTTCCTCTCCCGCTCTCTCGCACTTTCACGCTCTATCACTTTATTCTTCTCTCTTCCTTACTCTCTCTCCCTCTCTCTCCATCAGGGCGCGAGGGACACAGATCACATTAGTGGCAGATGGTGTTGCATGGCAGAAACAGATTGCCATGGCATCGCTGCAAGGCAAATAGTGCGAGACGCTACGCTAGGCTAATGCTTACGCAAAACTGAAGAATTAGCTGCAGCTCGTTAGGGTCTTTTAATCCGATTTTGGAAAGGTTGATATCAGAGACAGGTACTGGGTCCATCCTCTCCATCCCTCTCTACCTCCTCCTGTCCAACACCCCTTCAGCCTCTCTCGCCCTCTACCAAGGTTGAACCCAAGGGGGCGAGAGGAGAAATTCCCCTGGTTTTCCTGGGTTGGCTGGCAACAGCATACAGTGGTGAGCCAGTGGCTGGCTGGGATAGTGAACAGTTCTGTTGTTTTGTGGTGTCCCCCCTACACCTGTGCTGTGACCCCAGGCCCCCCGAACACTAACCACTTAACACTGGGCACTGGGTAGCAAGACACTGGCTGTGATGGCTGTGATGGACAAAGTCATGCTGAAATAATGAGGTCTACAAATACAGAGGTCGCTGCTATGCATGATCTATCATCAGGATAATTGTAGATACTGTGCCGTTTTAGGCTAAGTGTGTCAATGCATCTCCTATGCTTTGTCTCTCTGGTGTCTGCATGGTCACTTCACTCTATTTCCAGCCTCAGTGAGCTCTAAGCCTTGTACATTTCTCTCTCCACTGCAATCAAATGCACTCCAGGCTTTAGTTCCCCTACCAGGTTTATCTCCCCTCTTTATCATTTTCCCTCTGCACATCTTTCCTACTCTCTCCTTCTTTCTCTATCAAGGTTGAACTTTATAGATGCCATGGGTGTAATATGACACGAGAGTGAGCTTTAAAGAGAGCCTCATTGTGTCTGCGCTTTATTGTCTCCTGGTGGGATGCAGAATAATCACCTGCCACCTCACCATGGAAAAACCCATTCATTCTAGGCAAGGCCATATTTCATACAGGTACTACTGTAGGCCTGTGTCTGTGTGTCTGTGTCTGTGTCTGTGTCTGTGTGTGTGTGTGTGTGTGTGTGTGTGTGTGTGTGTGTGTGTGTGTGTGTGTGTGTGTGTGTGTGTGTGTGTGTGTGTGTGTGTGTGTGTGTGTGCGTGTACGACTGCATTAAATTGAGTCTACCCTCACATTACAATCTCCAACATCTTTATTTTAAATTCACACATTCACCATCTCTCTATTCCACAGAAAAGCATCTCTCCTCCAGTCCTGATAAGCTGGTTATTTAAACCTCTATTTGAGGTTCATTATAGTTCAACAATCACAAGGGAAATAGTTGATGCTCTTTGTCTAGCCGGGTTCTCCAAACTAAACTGGGACAAAAGTAGACTTAAATCCCTGGCCAAATAACCCTTTGATTTAAATGAGTAGCGAGGCGTTGATTTACAGTACCTCCAGGTTCATTGCGGTTGCGAGAGCTTTCTCTTTACAGCTACAATTTACAGTGCTACTTTCGCTTTACAGTGCTACTTTCTCTTTACAGCTACAATTTACATTGACATGTACATTTTAGTCATTTAGCAGACGCTCTTATCCAGAGCGACTTACAGTAGAGTGCATACATGTTATAAATGATTTTAATTTTTTTATTTTTTTACATTTCATTACATTTTGCATACTGAGACAAGGATATCCCTACCGGCCAAACCCTCCCTAACCCGGACGACGCTATGCCAATTGTGCGTCGCCCCACGGACCTCCCGGTTGCGGCCGGCTGCGACAGAGCCTGGGCGCGAACCCAGAGACTCTGGTGGCGCAGCTAGCACTGCGATGCAGTGCCCTAGACCACTGCGCCACCCGGGAGGCCATTTACAGTTTACAGCAATTTTACAGCAATTTACAGTGCTACTTTCTCTTTTACAGTGCTACTTTCTCTTTAGAGTGCTACTTTCTCTTTACAGTGCTATTTTCTCTTTACAGCTACAATGTACAGTGCTACTTTCTCTTTACAACTACAATTTACAGTGCTACTTTCTCTTTTACAGTGCTACCTTCTCTTTACAGTGCTGCTTTCTCTTTTACAGTGCTACTTTCTCTTTTACAGTGCTACTTTCTCTTTTACAGTACTACTTTCTCTTTTACAGTACTACTTTCTCTTTTACAGTACTACTTTCTCTTTTACAGTG
>NC_074693.1:23649820-23732320 GCF_029448725.1 Salvelinus fontinalis
TGTTTGTGATTGGAACATTAAAATCAGCCCTTGCATAATTTACAGCAACTTCAGGTCAATGAGTGTTTTGACCATAGCAGCAGCAGGTCTTAAAGATAAGCCTAACAACATGGTCACCTGGCCCCAGAGTAAGGGCGGAAAGACCCAGCGGGGAGGAGATGGTGTGATGATGGGGTATGTGGAGGCCATTTTCCTCACTGCTCTATAAACCAGCCTAGGGAAAAACATAGAGTCAATTCACATATAAATCTCTCATACCAGAAGCTATAACAGGGAAGGGGAACTGGGGATACCTAGTCAGTTGCAGAACTGAATGCATTCAACCGGAATGTGTCTGCCGCATTCAACCCCTCTGAATTAGACCAGGGGCGGTGCTGAGCTGAGGCACCTAAAACTCGAACTTTTTTATTTATTATTATTATTAAACTCGACCTGTAGCCAACGTTCCTTCTATACTGCGCAAGGCCCCGAGACAGCCGCACAGCTCCCCTGGGGTATCAGCCCACAGAGAAGCACGAAATTGAACGTCACTCAACTTTCTAGTTTTCCCTGTCAGTTAACACTATCAACGTTTCCCTTTAATGTGGCAATTGAGATCGAATCAACGTCATATTAGCCACTTCAATGCAACCTACCGAAACAAAACTAACTGTGCAAAACTAACTACGCAATATATTTTTTTGTGGGCAGAACGCATCGGAGTAGGATTCTAGTGCATTAACTCTGTACTCTACACAGACCGGTGGGGCATAACTAATCAGAGCTGCAGTAGGCCTATATGCAAATAGACCATTGCCATGGACCTATTTAATTGTTTACAGCATGAGCGGTCGTGAGTAGATGCGCTTGTTTTCAGATCAAAGCTAGAGCGGCATGTCTAAAGCTAGAGCGGCATGTCTCCACTGTCTAAAACGAACTTAAAGCAGATACAGCCTCAGTAAAAGGGTAAGCCCTTAGGTACAGATCTATGAATCAGCATACTATTCAAATCCCAGCCTTAACCATAAAGCGTAAAAATGCCGAACTGACCTCAGATCAGTGTCTAGGGGTAACTTCACGACGGCCTAGGATCTCATCAACAGAGGGAGGCGCTAGTCTCTAACCAATTGTTTTAAGGTATTATTGTGTTGTGTGTCTATTGTACAGGTAACACACAAAAGCCAGTGAGTGAGAGGCACTAGAAGGCCTGAATGCAACCCCACTTGGTCTTATTCAGCTCTTTGTCTCATAGTGTTCCACAACTGTACACCCCATTCACTTTAATCTAAAAGAAGCTCTGCCAACAAACCCCTGAGTCTGTTCAGGCGAGCAGAGCAGAACCCTTGGACAGGATGGCAGTGGCAGATAGCTTTCACCTACAGTGTTTGATATTTACTGAAGCCTCCCAGGGTAAAGAGCCATGCTCTTAGTCAAGGGCAGAACGGACTTCCCTCCAGAGAGATGGATAAAGAAAGAGGGAGGTAAAGAGTGATGGGAACGAGCCAGAGAGAGGGATAAAGAAAGAGGGAGGTAAAGAGTGATGGAAACGAGCCAGAGAGATGGATAAAGAAAGAGGGAGGTAAAGAGTGATGGGAACGAGCCAGAGAGAGGGATAAAGAGAGAGGGAGGTAAAGAGTGATGGGAACGAGCCAGAGAGAGGGATAAAGAAAGAGGGAGGTAAAGAGTGATGGGAAAGAGCCAGAGAGAGGGATAAAGAAAGAGGGAGGTAAAGAGTGATGGGAACGAGCCAGAGAGAGGGATAAAGAAAGAGGGAGGTAAAGAGTGATGGGAAAGAGCCAGAGAGAGGGATAAAGAGAGAGGGAGGTAAAGAGTGATGGGAACGAGCCAGAGAGAGGGATAAAGAAAGAGGGAGGTAAAGAGTGATGGGAAAGAGCCAGAGAGATGGATAAAGAAAGAGGGAGGTAAAGAGTGATGGGAAAGAGCCAGAGAGAGGGATAAAGAAAGAGGGAGGTAAAGATATATAAGAATGAGGGAGGAGAGGGAATGAGACAGAAATACATCCCTGTGATCTTGCTATTCCACCCTGTAAATAATTGACATTTGGTTTCACATGTAGGGGTTCACAGTGGGGAAATGTATTACATTACAGTAACACACAGTATCACTATCCTAAACTAAACCACCTCCATCCAATGAACATAAACCTTACTGTCTCTTCGGTGCTTCAGTTATTTGTGTGATTGAATGGGGTGACGTAATCAGAAATCACTGTCCAACACACCAGTCCACATTACTGTAATATCGACTGCATTACGGGAACACTACACGTTGTCCTCTGTGTGTCATTATGGGGTTTAGGACTACTTTTGGTCTGAATGGATAGTAGTTATAATCACATTATCAATACCAGGGCTCATTGGCAGTTTTCTCTGCTCGTTTTCGCTGCTTAAGGTTTTTTTTCAGGTTCACAATTGACCTCAGCTCGATTTTGGATCATTGTCATTTGTGTGTGTGTGTGTGTGTGTGTGTGTGTGTGTGTGTGTGTGTGTGTGTGTGTGTGTGTGTGTGTGTGTGTGTGTGTGTGTGTGTGTGTGTGTGTGTGTGTGTGTGTGTGTGTGTGTGTGTGTGTGTGTGTGTCTTGTAGGCTTTATTGATCTCTGTGCCTGAAGTCATCCCGTTCATCGGACTACGGGGGCGATTAGGGCTGGTTTCTCAGCTGTGTCATTTCATTGGTTAGCAATTTCTCAACACAACAAATGTGACTGAACCTGATGTGCCAGACATAGGTTACGTACGTGTTCACAAAGTAAGCAGTTTTGGCTATATAGGTCTGCATGACTGCAGATTAGACTATTTCAATGTAGCAATCCACCTAAATGTGTCTTTTGTAAGGACATTCTATCGACCAGCCAGAAAATGTCCTTCATTTTGCAAATGAATTCAGCCTCACACACTGTAGTTACGTCCCGTCATTAGCAGTGAGCCGCAGTCCAAATGTAAATGACTACAATTAAGGAGGAGAACAACGTGACACATGCAGGTATCTGGTGCTTATTCTACTATGTTATCTAACGTCAGTCTCTGCTAGTCAATCTCCTCTTCATTTTCTCTACATTTTTATCTCCAGGACATTATCCCACTAACTGGTGTTCTCGAAATTTACTCATTCCAGGGATAAATGGGTAGGTAAGATGGGGAGAATCAGAATGAGGTGGAACTGATAAGAGAAGTTATAATCTGTCACTGCAATGAGCGCTAAACAAAAATTGGATTGCAATGGGAGGGAAAAAAATCGATTTATCTTTTTTACTCTGGAAATAAGGTCTCCTGGCCAGAGTAATTAATAAAGATATGTGCTATACTAAATATTAAGTTAAGATAGGATCTCTGAGTCCTTCTATCCAACACTCATTGCCCTATTTTGTCGTATGACCTTTGAACTTCTGCTCTTACAAACACGTTTACAGTTACAGGAGGGGAGCGATGGAGCTTGAGGAGATGGAACACTGAGTTAGTTTCATAGACCTAAATGTGGGAAATGTATGCCAGGACCACAACAAGCTAGGAAAACCTAAAGATACCACATGCCCCACTCACACTGGGATAGCGAGAGAAATCCCTCCCTGACTACGAAGATACCACATGCCCCACTCACACTGGGAGAGCGAGAGAAATCCCTCCCTGACTATGAAGACACCACATGCCCCACTCGCACAGGGAGAGCGAGAGAAATCTAATCCATCTCTTGGCCTGCACTGACCGTCCTCTAACCTCCCCTCCCTTACTGCCATAGTGATTACGCGCCCCGTGAGTTTGGCCACCGTGGACCTGCCCCCGATCCCTGGTTTCACAGATAACAGATTATTGGACCAATTGATTTGTAGCACACACTGAATTCCCCATGGCCATTTAATGGGTTTTTCTCTTGCACTTTTCCTTCCATCAATCTATCAGGATTAAATTCCACCTGTCAATTAATGTCCCTTAGGCTATTCATTCTCATTTTCAAATAGCTGTTTGTTTGCTTAGAATCAAATAGGTTTAAATTGCAATTTAGAGGACCTGGAATGAATGAAAATGGATGGGGATTTCTGAATTGCCTTTGTTAGTTTCCTTCTGCATAAGTAGCTCAAGTTAACCTCCTCCCAGCAGTGTTCAGTTGAATGGGGGTCATCACCGTGGGACATCACTATGTGAGGACATATAATGAGCAAGCATGTGGCTCAGTTGGTAGAGCATGGTGCTTGCAACACCAGGGTTGTGGGTTTGATTCCCACGGGGAACCAGTATGAACAATAAAAAAGTATGAAATGTAAGAACTCAACTGTAAATCGCTCTGGATAAGAGCGTCTTCTAAATGACTTAAATGTATGTATGAGCGAAAGGAAGAACTATGGAAAACCTTTCAAAGTATCGTCCTACCTATAGCCCTCTCAACTGTTAAAGGCCCATACATGCTCTGTTGGGATGCCGCAGGTAGGGGAAACCCTGAAGATGACTGATGGGATCAGGGAAGCCCAGGTAGGGGAAACCCTGAAGGTTACTGATGGGATCAGGGAAGCCCAGGTAGGGAAAACCCTGAAGATGACTGATGAGATCAGGGAAGCCCAGGTAGGGGAAACCCTGAAGGTTACTGATGGGATCAGGGAAGCCCAGGTAGGGGAAACACTGAAGATGACTGATGGGATCAGGGAAGCCCAGGTAGGGGTAACCCTGAAGATGACTGATGGGATCAGGGAAGCCCAGGTAGGGGTAACCCTGAAGATGACTGATGGGATCAGGGAAGCCCAGGTGGCCCTTGTCAGGTGTGGGGGTTTCTGGAGGCAACTCAGGAGTCTCCTCCTGCTCAGGTCTTTGAGGCTAGATATTTGGGAGTGAGCTGTGTTTCACCATCACTTTGAGAACACCCCTGTCCCACCACTCAGGTCCTGAAAGGACAAAAACACAGGGGTCAACAAATGCTGTAGTCGTGAGTTTAGGGTTCAAGGTATTATGTGACTGAAATACTAGCTAGTTATGGACTCTTGATGCAAAGAGTGGTAAGGCTCAGATGATAGTTAGCCTATGCATGTAGCCTTCTCAAAAAGCACCCCATACAATTCTCTTCACACTAAAAACATGTTTGCTACATTGTCATAATAAAATAGCATAGACTTGAAACATTATTCAATTGAAAAAGTTGCATTTAGCTACTGGATAAATATGAGTGTATCAAAATAACCACTTTAAATGCAATACCTGACATTCAGCCCATTATTTTTTATTTAACTAGGCAAGTCAGTTAAGAACAAATTCTTATTTACACCCCGGCCAAACCCAGACGATGCTGGGCCAATTGTACGCCGCCCTATGGGACTCCCAATCACGGCCGGATGTGATACAGCCTGGATTTGAACCAGGGACTGTAGTGACACCTCTTGCACTTAGATGCAGCTTAGACTGCTGCGCCACTCGGGAGCCATTACAATCATAACAAGAAAAAACAAAAAAAAGGTACAGTTGGTGCTGTAAATTGTTACAGTTGAATTAACGTTACTAAATAACAACTGATCTCGTATTATAAACTGGGTGGTTCGAGCCCTGAATGCTGATTGGCTGACAGCCGTGGCATATCAGACCCGTATACCACGGGTATGACAAAAAGGTGTTTTTACTGCTCTAATTACATTGGTAACCATACATTGGTAACCAATAAGGCACTTCAGGGGTTTGTGGTATATTGCCAATATACCACAGCTACGGGCTGTGTCCAGGCACTCCGCGTTGCGTCGTGCATATGAACAGTCCTTAGCCGTGGAATATTAGCCATATACCACAACCGCTCGGGCCTTATTGCTTTATTATACGGTTCGCGGTATTTGCCTTCATTGGGGCGGGAGACGTCTCCAGAAGTTCTCTCTCAGATATCCAGTAAGTAACCAGCACAAAGTATTGTCTTTCATGATGTTCAAGCGGATGGTTAGGCTAAGTTACTTGACCAAAAAGTGATACCGAACATAAGCACTGGCTCAATCTGGCTTCCTTCTTTTCGCGATGTGCAGACTCCGGGAGATATTTTGTAACTTAACAATCAAAACAGCGGTAAAGAAACATGGTCATTTTACCCTCAAAAGCGAACAGAATAAATGTACTTATTACATTTTTGCAAATGTATTAAAAATCAAAAACGGAATATCACCTTTACATAAGTATTCATACCCTTTACTCAGTACTTTGTTGAAGCACCTTTAGCAGTGATTACAGCCTCGAGTCTTCTTGGGTATGACGCTACAAGCTTGGTACACCTGTATTTATGGGGTTTCTCCCATTTTTCTCTGCAGATCCTCTCAAGCCCTGTCAGGTTGGATGGGGAGGGATGCTGCACAGCTATTTCCAGGTCTCTCCAGAGATGTTCGATCGGGTTCAAGTCCGAGCTCTGGCTGTGACTCTCAAGAACATTCAGAGACTTGTCCCGAAGCCACTCCTGCGTTGTCTTGGCTTTGTGCTTAGTGTCGTTGTCCTGTTGGAAGGTGAACCTTCGCCCCAGTCTGAGGTCCTGAGTGCTCTGGAGCAGGTTTTCATCAAGGATCTCTCTGTACTTTGCTACATTCATCTTTCCCTCGATCCTGACTAGTCTCCCAGTCCCTGCCGCTGAAAAACATCCCCACAGCATGAGGCTGCCACCACCACCCCATAGGTATGGTGCCAGGTTTCCTCCAGACGTGACGCTTCACATTCAGCCCAAAGAGTTCAATCTTGGTTTCATCAGACCAGAGAATCTTGTTTCTCATTTTTAGAGTAAGGCTGTGGAAAAAGGGAAGGAGCCTGAATACTTTCCGAATGCACTGTATATGCTAATTACTGGAATCCCAAGCTTTATACCTGCCACATCCTCAGAGGAAATAAGCCTACCACAGAACCTCACAATTTCAGTAACACAACTTGAATGTTTTAAGCTGTTCCACACTCAGTTGCTGGCCTCCTGCTGCAGTCTCATTTACTGGCTTATTCTGAAAATATAGTTTACCAACCGACCAACTACTTCACTTCACACTGGAATAAGCTAAGCTACACTACATCTGCCATAAGGAAAATACAATTGACTGAACTAAAGTTACTTTTAAAAACTAGTTCACTACAGCCAATCCACTTTGTGAAAAATTATCGTAAATCTGAAATGTGACTACAAATTGCAAGAACAGATCACTTTTGGGTCATATGTTAACAGAATGTGTCATTTAACCTATTAAACACAAAAACAATGTTTCAAGTGAGAATTAGGCAGGTCCAGTCAGTAGCTAAACTTCTACATGTCAAAAAGTAATTAACTACCACCAAGCTACTGCAGAATGGAGTTATTTTACTAGTTGAACTACAGAATGGAGTTATTTTACTAGTTGAACTGCAGAATGGAGTTATTTTACTAGTTGAACTGCAGAATGGAGTTATTTTACTAGTTGAACTGCAGAATGGAGTTATTTTACTAGTTGAACTGCAGAATGGAGTTATTTTACTAGTTGAACTGCAGAATGGAGTTATTTTACTAGTTGAACTGCAGAATGGAGTTATTTTACTAGTTGAACTGCAGAATGGAGTTATTTTACTAGTTGAACTGCAGAATGGAGTTATTTTACTAGTTGAACTGCAGAATGGAGTTATTTTACTAGTTGAACTGCAGAATGGAGTTATTTTACTAGTTGAACTGCAGAATGGAGTTATTTTACTAGTTGAACTGCAGAATGGAGTTATTTTACTAGTTGAACTGCAGAATGGAGTTATTTTACTAGTTGAACTGCAGAATGGAGTTATTTTACTAGTTGAACTGCAGAATGGAGTTATTTTACTAGTTGAACTGCAGAATGGAGTTATTTTACTAGTTGAACTGCAGAATGGAGTTATTTTACTAGTTGAACTGCAGAATGGAGTTATTTTACTAGTTGAACTGCAGAATGGAGTTATTTTACTAGTTGAACTGCAGAATGGAGTTATTTTACTAGTTGAACTGCAGAATGGAGTTATTTTACTAGTTGAACTGCAGAATGGAGTTATTTTACTAGTTGAACTGCAGAATGGAGTTATTTTACTAGTTGAACTGCAGAATGGAGTTATTTTACTAGTTGAACTGCAGAATGGAGTTATTTTACTAGTTGAACTGCAGAATGGAGTTATTTTACTAGTTGAACTGCAGAATGGAGTTATTTTACTAGTTGAACTGCAGAATGGAGTTATTTTACTAGTTGAACTGCAGAATGGAGTTATTTTACTAGTTGAACTGCAGAATGGAGTTATTTTACTAGTTGAACTGCAGAATGGAGTTATTTTACTAGTTGAACTGCAGAATGGAGTTATTTTACTAGTTGAACTGCAGAATGGAGTTATTTTACTAGTTGAACTGCAGAATGGAGTTATTTTACTAGTTGAACTGCAGAATGGAGTTATTTTACTAGTTGAACTGCAGAATGGAGTTATTTTACTAGTTGAACTACATGTACAATCTAAAAAGTAAAGGGTACTGGAGTATCCTTTAGGCGTTCTTCATATTGAAACTGTGGGGGAACCTCTATAAGTTCTTTGAATTACCCTTTAAACCTCTTTTTAATGGATCCTCAAAGAACCTTTTGAAGAACATTTTGGTGTATATTTTTTAACTACCCCCCTCCCCTATTATTATTATAAATAATAATATGCGTAACAATAAAACAATATTTTAGTTGTCAGTGTTTATTATGATTTTAGTGGCAAAGCAGAATTTAAAAAAAATCTAATATGAGTTAAACTCCCAGGAGAGCTCCAAGTCCAATGGGTATATCCTCTGGCGTGTTGATGAACCTCTTAAGGATCGGACTCTTTTTTTCCAATTTTCACCTGAAATGACATACCCAAATCTAACTGCCTGTAGCTCAGGCCCTGAAGCAAGGATATGCATATTCTTGGTACCATTTGAAAGGAAACACTTTGGAGTTTGTGGAAATGTGAAAGGAATGTAGGAGTATATGACACATTAGAGCTGGTAAAAGATAATACAAAGGAAAAAAACTGTTTTTTTATTTTGTACTGTCTTTGAAATGCAAGAGAAAGGCCATATTGTATTATTCCAGCCCAGGTGCAATTTAGATTGTGGTCACTAGATGGCAGCAGTGCATGTGCAAAGTTTTAGACTGATCCAATTAACTATTGTATTTCTGTTCAAAATGTTGTATCTAGACTGCCCAAATGTGCCTAATTTGTTTATTAAAACTTCTTCAGGATCGGTGGGTCCCCTCGGTCTAACGTAGGATAATGCGATTAGCATGAGGTTGTAAGTAACAAGAACATTTCCCAGGACATAGACATATCTGATATTGGCAGAAAGCTTAAATTCTTGTTAATCCAACTGCACTGTCCAATTTACATTAGCTATCACAGGGAAAGAATACCATGCTATTGTTTGAGGAGAATGCCCAGTTTTGAACATGAAAAGTTATTAATATGTTGATGTTCTCTGTATCCATAGCCAGGATGATTTTGCAGTGCATGGTGTAGGGAAGGTGAAGTCTGTGAATCAAAAAGTCATTATTCAGATGATTAACAAAATATGCACACGACAGTATTCAAACCTTTTTTTTGTGGTGAATGTGAATGAAAAAAATGTTTTGATAATGGTTTTCATACACATACCTTGGCCATAATGTAGAGGCCTATGGGATATTCATTGAAGAGGTAAGGGAAGAGGATGGTAAATGTGAGCTGTATAACATACCAATTGACATACCTGTGTATGCCTCCTTGTCTGTATACCTGCAGACAGACACAAAAGGGAGCGGTTCAGTCATCTGCACCCAATACAGCTAGCCTTCAACATATTCTAATAGCCTACATATTCTTAACTCTGTTGATTGATATGCATTGTATTGTATCCATTTTCTCTTTTAGAAAGATTTGCACAAATATGAAAAGATAGATGGTATCATCATAAAATAATATACAGTTGATGTCAGAAGTTTACATACACTTAGGTTGGAGTCATTAAAACTTGTTTTTCAACCACTCCACAAATTTCTTGTTAGCAAACTATAGTTTTGGCAAGTCGGTTAGGACATCAACTTTGTGCATGACAAGTCAGTTTTCCAACAATTGTTTACAGACAGATTACCCACATTCCCAGTGGGTCAGAAGTTTACATACACTAAGTTGACTGTGCCTTTAAACAGCTTGGAAAAATACAGAAAATGACGTCATGGCTTTAGAAGCTTCTGATAGGCTAATTGACATCATTTGAGTCAATTGAAGGTGTACCTGTGGATGTATTTCGAAGCCTACCTTCAAACTCAGTGCCTCTTTGCTTGACATCATGGGAAAATCAAAAGAAATCAGCCAAGACCTCAGGAAAAAATTGTAGATCACCACAAGTCTGGATCATCCTTGGGAGCAATTTCCAAACGCCTGAAGGTACCACGTTCATCTGTACAAACAATAGTACGCTAGTATAAACACCATGGGACCACGCAGCCGTCATACTGCTCAGGAAGGAGATGTGTTCTGTCTCCTAGAGATGAACGTACTTTGGTGCGAAAAGTGTAAATCAATCCCAGAACAACAGCAAAGGACCTTGTGAAGATGCTGGAGGAAACCGGTACAAAAGTATCTATATCCACATTAAAACAAGTCCTACATCAACATTACCTAAAAGGCTGCTCAGCAAGGAAGAAGCCACTGCTCCAAAGCCGCCATGAAAAAGCCAGACGACGGTTTGCAACTGCACATGGGGACAAAGATTGTACCTTTTGGAGAAATGTCCTCTGGTCTGATGAAACAAAAATAGAACTGTTTGGCCATAATGACCATCGTTATGTTTGGAGGAAAAAGGGAGATGCTTGCAAGCTGAAGAACACCATCCCAACCGTGAAGCATGGGGGGGGCAGCATCATGTTGTGGGGATGCTTTGCTGCAGGAGGGACTGGTGCACTTCACAAAATAGATGGCATCATGAAAAATGAAAATTATGTGGATATATTGAAGCAACATCTCAAAACATCAGTCAGGAAGTTAAAGCTTGATCGCAAGTGGATCTTCCAAATGGACAATGACCCCAAGCATACTTCTAAAGTTGTGGCAAAATGGCTGAAGGACAACAAAGTCAAGGTATTGGAGTGGCTATCACAAAGCCCTGACCTCAATCACATAGAAAATGTGTGGGCAGAACTGAAAAAGCGTGTGCGAACAAGGAGGCCTACAAACCGGACTCAGTTGCACCAGCTCTGTCAGGAGGAATGGGACAACATTTTTGTGGAAGGCTACCCGAAACGTTTGACCCAAGTTAAACAATTTAAAGGCAATGCTACCAAATACTAATTGAGTGTATGTAAACTTCTGACCCACTGGGATTGTGATGAAAGAAAAAAAACTGAAATAAATCATTCTCTACTATTATTCTGACATTTGTCATTCTTAAAATAAAGTGGTGATCCTAACTGACCTAAAACAGGGAATGTATATTACGATTAAATGTCAGGATTTGTGAAAAACTTAGTTTAAATGTATTTGGCTAAGGTGTATGTAAACTTCCGACTTCAACTGTACTATATTCTTCCGGAAACTTTTAAACTTAACTTAACACATCATATGTCATTATTATTGAGCACACCACACGCAAAAACTATGTGATGTAACTATGTCCTGATCACTGAATCCTATTTGCGTCCTCTTTTAGATCCCATTGGAGATGGCGAGCTTACATCTGCAACAACAGGGTTTAAAATGTGATGTCATGAAGCTCGAAGTTACTTGGACGCACAGGCCATGCGGCTAAATCTCAGCATATCTGGGAACCACAGGAGGTTGGTGGCAACTTAATTGGGGAGGACGGGCTCGTTGTAATGGCTGGAGTGGAATGAGTACAATGGTAACAAATACATCAAACACATGGTTTCCAGGTGTTTGATGCCATTCCATTTGCTCCGTTCCGGTTATTATTATGAGCCGTTCTCCCCTCAGGAGCCTCCACTGCTGGTACCCTTAAACCACAGGAGGCTGCCGAGAGGGGATGGCTCATAATAATGGCTGGAACAGAGCAAATGGAATGGCATCGAACACCTGGAAACCATGTGTTTGATGTATTTGTTACCCATCCATGAGCCCGTTCTCCCCAGTTAAGGTGCCACCAACCTCCGGTGCCTTAATGTAAACAAGCGCAACAGCTGTTCAAGGGTAATTGATAGGCAATCGGCATACCCATTGAGTCTTGAAAAATAAAATGTATCTAGCTTCAAGATATAGTTAAACTATCTTGTGGATGTTATGGACTATCGGTCCTTGCATGTCAAGCGCTATCTATGAATTTGATGGGGGTTATGTTTCCTAAGCCCATCCCTCAGCTGTATACCAAAACAAGTGGAAGGGACTCCCTTTTGTTGTTTTTTTTTCTAATTGTAGGCTAGCTTTAAAGATGCTCTATGCAGAAATCGCTACAGAATTTCCTGGTTGCTAAAATTCTAATAGTTCGCCTAATTTCAGTTTATGTGGCAAAATAAGCAAGTATGGTGTCGAGAATCATTGCACCATCTAAACCGCTGTGAAATATAGTTTCCATAAGCAAAAAATATTGTATTTTCAGCTGTTTGAAGCTGGTGTACAATACCTAAAGTAAAAGATACAAAAACTAAACTTAAGAATCGGAAGCATAGAAATAGCGCACATAGAAGAGATCTACTGCTTCTTAGACTTGCTTTCAATCACAATTTGTAAATTTGGTCGGATCGCCCAAAAAGTTACATATTTCAGCTTTACGATTTAGAGCTAATAGTCACTTAGGGTGACGTCTCATAGTGACTTTTTAAATGGCTATATCCCTATAGTTGGAAAATGTGTGATAGCAGT
This sequence comes from Salvelinus fontinalis, assembly GCF_029448725.1. Taxonomy (NCBI): domain Eukaryota; kingdom Metazoa; phylum Chordata; class Actinopteri; order Salmoniformes; family Salmonidae; genus Salvelinus; species Salvelinus fontinalis. Next base: position 23,662,595 of record NC_074693.1, read on the forward strand.
GCAGCAATGGTAGCATTCTGTGTTAGCACGCTTTCTTTCATCCCTCCATCCCATTACTTTTCCCATTGGAAAGCTACGATTCACAGCTGTACGTCATACACATTTTCGGAATGTTCAGGTCAACAGAACTTTGACCTCAAGGGTACATATCAGAATTACCTGTATAAATTGAATGAAATTTCATACAATGAAATTACGTTGAACAGATGTTGAATTGACGTCTGTGCCCAGTGGGTAGCAATAGAACTTCATAAAGTGGTGGATCTATGTTTTTGGATTGTACCTTTTGGAACCAAATTTCACACACACAGCTAGAACAGGAAAGATTTGTATATACAGGGCCATCATAGGATTCACACATTAACCTCATAGAAGCCTTTTTCCAATATGGCCGCCAAACAACTCAATGGGGTCTTATTGGATCAATTTCGTTTGACCATACCTGTATGAAATATAATTGTAGTACGCCCAATAATATCTTGTAAATGTTCATAGTGATGTAGAATACATAACCAAATGAGCCATATATATAAAGATGATACATTATTCACAGAATTAAGAATGACCCCAAATAGCTGTCTAATTCATTGATTTCTGAAGATGTTATGATCAGTATTTGCAATATGGCATCTTTAAACAGGTCAAATGGATATGTAAATGTTAATAGTCATGGATGTGAGCCGATTAAAATGATATACTTAAGCAATAAGGCACCTCAGGGGTTTGCGATATAGGGCCAATATACCACAGCTAAGGCCTGTTCTTAAGCACTACGCATCGCGGAGTGCGTGGATACAGCCCTTAGCCGTGGTATATTGGCCATATATCACATAGCCTCGAGGTGCCTTATTACTATTTTAAACTGATTACCAACGTAATTAGAGCAGTAAAAATAAAAGTTTTGTCATACGCAATACCCGGGTATGACAAAACATTTATTTTTACTGCTCTAATTACGTTGGGAACCAGTTTATAATAGCAATAAGGCACCTCAGGGTTTGTGATATATGGCCAATATACCACGGCTAAGGGCATGTCAGCCAATCAGCATTCAGGGCTCGAACCACTCAGTTTGTAAAATGTTATATTAGCTGTTTTCATAAAACAGAGGACTAGAAACTTGCTGCAAACATTACAGCGATCAAACATTTTGAAATTGCACCTTCTATATTCTACTATTCTAACTCCCATGAGTAAGTTTGGACCCTGACTAAAAATGTATTATATGTATTTTTTTAATGTTCTAGGGGCCTCAGCGTCCATGGGGCCTTAAGCGGCCACTAATGTCGCTTATTGGCTTGCCCGGTCCTGAACTTGCCCCTCAACCTCATAATCTTACTTATGGTTGCTTTCAATCATAATAGGAGTATCTTGCTTAAACATAACTTTTTCATCACGCAGCGCATCAGATCACATGGGACACAGAGTACTCACAGGTCTCAGTAACTCAATTCAACCCCACTCTCTGTACCAAGACATCATGGCACAGAAATAAAAGTAGTAGAATCCACTCCCTCTGAACTAACGTCATAGACACGACAGTTACCAGAAACCAGACATTATGACAACAAACGTATGTTTTCTGACAGAAAGACACTAAACAATCTTGAGGTTATAAAGAAGTGTATATAACATGGAGACTGAAGAAACATCACTATTGTACTTGTTTTTAGCATTATGATGTGACTGCTTGTACTCTAGAAGAGCTGTATTAAACTGTTACTTCCACCGGATCTTCGAGTCTCCTCTTTAACCTTCACAAAGTCAACTTGCATTTGAAAATCTCTGTATCACTGTCTTCACTGTATAAAGTCATCTTGGAGCCATTTCTCTGTCCATATCATAACAATCCTCCCCTCCTGCAGACAGGTGATGATAGACTCCCCCAGCCGCCCTCCCGTGAATTAAAAAGACCATGGCAGTTTTCCACAGCAGTCTCACCCCTTGTCTGTGCAAATTACATGTTTCCCACTACTCCCTGGCTCCTGGGGTGATTATAGCGTGCATCGAGCCCCCGCAGGTGGCTCACCGTGCACTAATAAGACCAGAGACAGGCTTCCCCAGTGTGCAAATGTGAGAGATTTCACTCCCAGACACATCATACCTCAGCATGACATTCACTTCCCTGAAGAGGATGATGACTGCTCAGGCTGAACTTCTTCCTGAGGAGGAATAGACTGGCATTAACATGTCAGAGGAGTTTCACCAGTTATGGATCAGTAAAGACAATGTACAAATTGTTACCTAAACGCCTCATCTCTTCAACACTGGTTGGTAATGAAACAAGTAACCATGGCTGCGTTTACACAGACAGCCCAATTCTGATCTTTTTTTCACTAATTGGTCTTTTGACCAATCAGATCAGCTCTGAAAAATAGCTGGTGTGAAAAGATCTGATGTGACTGGTCAAAAGACCAATTAGTGGAAAAAATATCAGAATTGGGCTGCTGCATCCTTAGATCCTCCCCGCTGTATTGATTATAGAATGGTCATATATCCCTTTATCTGACTATCAAAAAAAATGTTGTGTGTGTGTAAACCGTATTGTTGTAAAGACATCTGATTTGTCCCCTAATTGAGTGAGTGTCATGGGTCTGTGGCATCCATCTGTGCCCGGTTCAGGTGGAGAATTGTTGAGAGATGTCTGCCCTCTGCTGGATATACAGGGTAGTAGTGACAATTCTGTAATAAAAATGTACCTCAACAAGGATCCATAGGGACAAATGGGGATCAACTGTTTTTTAACTGAGTTATACAGGGGGCTCTCTGGTCATATACTTTGTCCTTTGAGTGGTTGACTACTTCCATGAGGCAGTGCTAGCTGCGCCACCAGAGTCTCTGGGTTCGCGCCCAGGCTGGGCTGGGTTCGCGCCCAGGCTCTGTCGCAGCCGGCCGCAACCGGGAGGTCCGTGGGGTGATGCACAATTGGCATAGTGTCGTCCGGGTTAGGGAGGGTTTGGCCGGTAGGGATATAATTGTCTCAGTAATAAAATGTATGCACTCTACTGTAAGTCGCTCTGGATAAGAGCGTCTGCTAAATGACTAAAATGTAAATGTAAAGTAGTAGTGTCAGGCGTACACTACAATCACTACCTGCCACGCACACCTGAACGTTACCAAGTTCATGGTATGGGTGACTGGAGGGGGTAAACTCATTGTGTTGCATAATTTATGGTCCATATTATCTTACATCTACACAGCGCCTGTTTGGAAACAAAGCAGTCATTAACTGTTCACTAAATGATTTTGAACAGAAAAATGATTCCAGGCCTTTGTCTCTGAAACCCCTGGAGTCTGATTTCAAACTGGTGAATAACACATGATGGTTCTTCTGGTTCTATTTAGTGGAGAGATGAGGATAGGAAGGAGACAACAGAGACAACAGTGATTGGGCTGATTGGTGATTGGTCAGTGTACAGTTCATTTGCACACATTTTACACTTGCAGTTACATTTGAAGCAATTTAATAAGTGTTATGTTTTTAATTTAAAATGTATTTGTCTGTCTGTAAGGAGATGACAAGAAAGAGTGAAATGATCTGACTTCAGTAATGTCATAACAGTCCAATAGTCTTTCTTCCATTGTTGTCATGGCACCTTGCCGATAATCAGAATGCTCATGAGGAAGACCATGATGAAGAAGATCCACATAAAATAACCTATCCATCACCCTGGCAACCTTCTTCCACTCTGCCTGGTGGCGCAAGTGGCCCTCTGTTACCGGAAGCAGATGGCGATGTACTCCACGTTCCGCACCAGCTTGGAGTCCACCCCGGATAAGCTGCTGCCATGACTACAGAACACACAGGGGTCAAAGGTTACTGAGGCCACCACAGCAGCGACCACGGCTGCCTTTTCAACATCTGGACAGCATGGAGGCGCCTCCTTACAGCAATCCCCCAGGGAGAGGTTCCCGTTGGACTCAAAACCTTCGTACTTGGAGCTGGGGTCTTCTAATCTCTGGTGATGTGGTGTTGGGGGGGTCGAGGCTTGGGGTGACGATGAGGTCCAGGGGTTTGGGATCCGGAGTGTTTGTGGCGGTACTGGTTCTCTCGCCCGCTGTGGCCTCCCGGTTTCCCATTGGCCTGGTGGTGGGGCTGAAGATGGGGTGGTGGATGTCGTCCTGTCCATAGTGTGAGGAGGAAGAGGAGGGGGAAGAGGTGGCAGGGACACAGTTCTCTCTCACCTCATAGACCAAGATGATCTTGGGCATGTAGTTGATGATGAGGACTTTGAACCAATGGGGGACGGGTTTGGCTTCGGCACAACATAAATAGATGTTCATGATGAAGACGATGAGATCTGTGGAGGCTGTGATCATTGTCATGGTAGCGACGTATTACTTTCCTGTGTGACAGACAGAAGAGAGGAAAATAACTTACTTCATGTGAATACATGGAGTCTGTGTGTGTGTCTGCACTCGCCAATAAGGGGTACATACTCAGAAGACGGCATTCTCTCGGGCACACCATGAGCTGGAACACGGTCAAGGCCAGCAGCACGGTGACCCCCAGGGACACCTTCTCCCCAGAGTCAGCTGGCAGGTAGAAGCCCAGCGGGGCCAGGAAGGAGATGAGGAAGCGGGGCAGAAGGTTAAAGATGTAGAAGGAAGAGCGGCGTTGGAGCAGGACGGTGTAGGTGATGTCAGGGTAGGGATCGGAGCAACAGCCGTACATGATGACGTTTTTGGTGGCCGGCATGCCATGGCATTCCCACTTCACGTTCCCCACGAAGTCCGGCATGTCCTCACTGCCCATGCCCATGGCCATGTCAACCTGGGAAGAGACATCAGAATAGAGGGTGAAATATAATAGGAGTGTAACAGTGGTGTTTCAGTAGAGCATTATAATGCGCACACACACACATACACAATGACTTTGTCTGCATTGCTAATGGCAGAATGACATCACCACACACAGGACTGTGTGTGTCTGTGGTAGGGTAGTCTGAAGCAGTAGGACAGGGTGTCTGCCTGTCTGTGGTAGGGCAGTCTGAAGCATTAGGACAGTGCGTTTGCGTGTCTGTGGTAGGGCAGTCTGAAGCAGTAGGACAGGGTGTCTGCGTGTCTGTGGTAGGGCAGTCTGAAGCAGTAGGACAGTGCGTTTGCGTGTCTGTGGTAGGGCAGTCTGAAGCAGTAGGACAGGGTGTCTGCGTGTCTGTGGTAGGGCAGTCTGAAGCAGTAGGACAGGGTGCATCTGCTTGTCTGTGGTAGGGCAGTCTGAAGCAGTAGGACAGGGTGCGTCTGCCTGTCTGTGGTAGGGCAGTCTGAAGCAGTAGGACAGGGTGTGTCTGCCTGTCTGTGGTAGGGCAGTCTGAAGCAGTAGGACAGTGTGTCTGCCTGTCTGTCTGTCTTTCAGGCTCACCAAGTTGTCACCATTTAACTTTTATACTGACACAGGAGACAGTATAAGTCTAAATAACAAAGTATGTGTGTGTGTGGTGTGTGTGGTGTGTGTGGTGTGTGTGTGTGGTGTGTGTGGTGTGTGTGGTGTGTGTGTGTGGTGTGTGTGTGTGGTGTGTGTGGTGTGTGTGTGTGGTGTGTGTGTGGTGTGTGTGGTGTGTGTGTGGTGTGTGTGTGTGGTGTGTGTGTGTGGTGTGTGTGGTGTGTGTGTGTGTGGTGTGTGTGGTGTGTGTGTGGTGTGTGTGTGTGGTGTGTGTGTGGTGTGTGTGTGTGGTGTGTGTGGTGTGTGTGTGTGGTGTGTGTGTGGTGTGTGTGGTGTGTGTGTGGTGTGTGTGGTGTGTGTGCCCATCCTGTACACCTGGTTGCCGTTGTATGTCCAGGAGCCAAATGTGAGGTTGCACTCCTGGCTGTGAAAGGGGAAGTAGGAGACCACCACCACAAAGAAGCTCAAATTACAATTACAATTCATGGACTAACAGTTATTGTCAATAAGGGAGGTTGTTTCTAGAGAGTAGAAATGATTATGGTTTAGAGGCTGTACTGTACAGTATATCTGTGTGACGTACGGGCGTACTTGTTACAGAGGACGAGGTCAGTCCTCCACACCAGACTGCTGGGGATCCGGATGACCTCCAGGCCATCATAGTCCTCCTTGTTCCACCTCAGGTAGGCATCGTGCCACATCTGACGGATCCACAGGTCAATACCTGGTTCCCCTCGTCAATACCTGGTTCCCGTCGTCCTGCACACATAGACACAGATATAAACACACAGACACAGATACTGTATAAACACACACACACACATAGATGCAGGTGCCCACATGCCTTAGACACATGCACACAGCAGTCACACACACACACAAGACATGTGGACACACACAGATAAGGGCAATATACTAGCGAACAGTCTTATTCTTCTTGTCATTGTCTCTCTCTCTCTCATTAACCCACTAAAGTCTCAGACTAGCTGTCAGACAGTGAAATTCAGACCCAGCTATCTGTCAATATCAGGTGGATGAGAAGTTTAGATGGGGGGGTTGAGGGGTTGTCACTGCCAGAACCTGACGCATTGCTTGACCAAAGCATGGAACCAAGGAGTAATGGGACACTCAAAACACACACACACGTCATTAGTCTGTCTGCATTTCAAAGTGACATCATTCCAGAGACAGGGAATGAGTTGGCAGTAGGACAGCTCTCTCTTTAGAGAGCACTAGACAAGGTACACTTAGTAACACACACACACACACACACAAATGGGAGGTTGACACTCCACTGAACTGAAAGAGTATATGGCTGATAACTGTAGGCCTGTACAGTACGTCTGACGTCTCTCATACACATCAACAGAGGAACCAATTGGGTAACTAATACAGCATGTTCAAGGTACAGTACTTGTGCCTTGCATACATAGGTAAAAGAACAGGCGAGTCACAGAGTTGACTGACTATACGTGTCTTAGCAATGAGCAGAACAGCGCTGGCTGCTGCCTGGTTCCTGTCACACTGTTTTACGTCCTCTGATCTAAAGTACATGATCTCTCGCTTCGATATCTCTTAGAAAAGTTATCCTCTGTATACGTACACACAGTATTTGATCAGGGGATATACATTTTGTCAAAGCCTCATTGTGAGAGAAGCCGGTCATAGATGATCAGTGGTCCTCTACTCGTCGCTGAGACCTAGTCAGTCATCTCTGAGACTCACCATGCCTTTGATCTGGGAGAGAGTGATCTGCAGGGTGACGTTCAGGGCTTTGTCTGTGTCCTCAACTGGCCGCAGGGCTTTCGAGTAGTTCTCCATCAGGTCAGTGAGCAGCTGCTGTGCGTACTGGCCCTGAGCCGAGTGGGCCACTACAATAGGAGAATAGAAGTCAGTCTTATTTGTGAAAGAATACAGAAGGTAGGCCAATTTGTTGTAGCGTCCATGTATGTATGTATGTATGTATGTATGTATGTATGTATGTATGTATGTATGTATGTATGTATGTATGTATGTATGTACAGTCGTGGGGAAAAGTTATGAGAATGACACAAATATTAATTTTCACAGTCTGCTGCCTCAGTGTCTTTAGATATTTTTGTCAGATGTTACTATGGAATACTGAAGTATAATTACAAGCATTTCATAAGTGTCAAAGGCTTTTATTGACAGTTACATGAAGTTGATGCAAAGCGTCAATATTTGCAGTGTTCACCCTTCTTTTTCAAGACCTCTGCAATCCGCCCTGGTATGCTGTCAATTAACTTCTGGGCCACATCCTGACTGATGGCAGCCCATTCTTGCATAATCAATGCTTGAAGTTTGTCAGAGTTTGTGGGTTTTTGTTTGTCCACCCTCCTCTTGACTATTGACCACAAGTTCTCAATGGGATTAAGGTCTGGGAAGTTTCCTGGCCATGGACCCAAAAGATAAATGTTTTGTTCCCCGATCCACTTAGTTATCGCTTTTGCCTTATGGCAAGGTGCTCCATCATACTGGAAAAGGCATTGTTCGTCAACAAACTGTTCCTGGATGGTTGTGAGAAGTTGCTCCCGGAGGATGTGTTGGTACCATTCTTTATTAATGGCTGTGTTCTTAGGCAAAATTGTGAGTGAGCCCACTCCCTTGGCTGAGAAGCAACCCTACACATGAATGGACTCAGGATGCTTTACTGTTGGCGTGACACAGGACTGATGGTAGCGCTCACCTTGTCTTCTCCGGACAAACTTTTTTCCGGATGCCCCAAACAATCGGAAAGGGGATTCATCAGAGAAAATGACTTTACTCCAGTCCTCAGCAGTCCAATCCTTGTACCTTTTGCAGAATATCAGTCTGTCCCTGATGTTTTTCCTGGAGAGAAGTGGCTTCTTTGCTGCCCTTCTTGACACCAGGCCATCCTCCAAAGGTCTTCGCATCACTGTGCGTGCAGATGCACTCACACCTGCCTGCTGCCATTCCTGAGCAAGCTCTGTACTGGTGGTGCCCCGATCCCACAGCTGAATGAACTTTAGGAGACGGTCCTGGCGCTTGCTGGACTTTCTTGGGCGCCCTGAAGCCTTCTTCACAACAATTGAACCGCTTTCCTTGAAGTTCTTGATGATCCGATAAATGGTTGATATAGGTGCAATCTTACTGGCAGCAATATCCTTGCCTGTGAAGCGCAATGATGACGGCACGTGTAACCATGGATGACGGCACGTGTAACCATGGATGACAGAGGAAGAACAATGATTCCAAGCACCACCCTCCTTTTGAAGCTTCCAGTCTGTTATTCAAACTCAATCAGCATGACAGAGTGATCTCCAGCCTTGTCCTCGTCAACACTCACACCTGTGTTAACAAGAAAATCACTGACATGATGTCAGATGGTCCTTTTGTGGCAGGGCTGAAATGCAATGGAAATGTTTTTTGGGGATTCAGTTCATTTGCATGGCAAAGAGGATCTTTGCAATTAATTGCAATTCATCTGATCACTCTTCATAACATTCTGGAGTATATGCAAATTGCCATCATACTAACTGGGGCAGCAGACTTTGTGAAAATGAATATTTGTGTCATTCTCAAAACCTTTGGCCACGACTGTAGGCTACTACCGCTGCCAAGGGGTCTAATAATTTATGGCACGGGTGGTATGGTATTAGCCTCATGGAATGCTGGTTCAAGCCTCCCTCCATTGTTACCCCCTCAATGGACCTAATAGTCCACATTGAGGAAGGGTCCTGTCTAGAGAGTTGTCTGGGGTGTGGAGAGATGTGAAGCCTTGGTCGAAGTGCAAGGCGCATCCCGCGTAATCCAATGCGTAAAATGAGCTCACTGGGACGTTTTAAATATAAAAGCAACAATGTCAATCTAGGTCAGAAATAATAGACTGTTAATATGATTTTAAATAAGACAGACATATGTTTACATTTCCATGGGCTTAACTCCATTGTAGGATTTCCCAAACATGTCCTAAGTACAGCTAATGTCACTGACTTACCATCGATCAAAAACATCGCAAAGCACACAATTGGAAACATCTTCCGAACCAGGAGGAAATTGGATCAACACACACCCGCTCCTTTGTTTAAATCCATCCAGGTTTCTATGACGTCCATTCAACCCCAATTGAACTCAATTGCTTATAACAGCCCTCCTTGTGCTTTAGGGCAGCGGAGGTTGCATGCCCGCTCAGACACTGAATAGGACCCCGGCTATCACATCGAAGGCGGAGACGGGGGAAACCAGATGCCCCCGGACCATAGGCACAACACACAGGATGTATTCAGCTGTAAATCAAACTATTGGCTGGTGTGCTCGCGAGGCAGACACTGGTTGAGGCAGAAGGTTCAATGTAATAGGCCTAGGCCTACCAATTTGTTGATCAATGGTTTGGATATCAGGTTTGGATAGGGCATAGGAATGGTTTGTGTGATTTTATCATCATGGATACCAGGGTAATCAAATGGTTAGGCCTACAATTTCCAATCAAATATAAAAGACTGGATGTGGGTTTTGGTTGCCTTGGAGGGCCTTTAGGAGACCTGGGTAATAGGGAATTGAGGGAATAGATGGTGCAGGATTATATCTGGGTGGTATACCCAGTAGACGTGTTCCTATGAGGGTTTTCAAGTCCAAAACATTAGGTTGTCTTCTTCACAAAACCTAAACCTGGGACCTAAGCTGTTACCACCCTGACACTTACTCAGATCACATCTCACTTTACTAAGTATCATTGGACCTACACTAAATCCCACAACTTTTCTCAGCTCTGGCAGAAGATTTGGTGGCGTGTCAGGGGAGAGATATTCAAGGTAACAAAGAGAGATACAAAACAAGCTTTTGTCACTTGGGAAACCTGAGGTTGGCTTTGTATCTCGATAGCAGGTGTCGCTGTGCAGCAGGGGAGTCTGCATGGGTCGCAATAGGGACACTAAGGCCTAACTCCAGCCCCCACACACAGTAGGCCTATTTACACACAGACTGATACAAGCTTGTGTGTAAAGGCATTCTTCCCAGTGCAGGCATGCTGCAATATGGGTATCGGAGAGCACTGCCAGGTTCACTCCTGTGTTAAAAGATGGACTTGTTGGCAAGGCTGGCTCAGACACAACACGCTACCTACCCTGCCATCTGGTTGTGTTCAGCCTAATAACTCTCGCCTGACTACACAAACAATATGCTCTGTGGCTTTTCTCAAACAAGAACTGATAGCCCATTGTACAATGTGTTAATCTAGTTCATGCTCCGATCCACTAGCATGTGGGGTTTTAATCATGTCTAGACAGAATCAACCCACTTAGTAAGTCCTTTCGTGCCACTGATAGTGCAGTGCATACAAATTCACTTATTTAAATAAATATGCATATGTATGCAGCATGGTTACACACACACACACAATTCTATATTGTATTGCATATGCTTGTTCTATTTTCCTCAAGTATATAATTCCCACTGGACTTTGTTTCTCCCAGTATTATAAATTTAGCTTCTCACCCTAGATTTTTGTACACATACAGGGAGGGAAGAGTACTAATCGCACACACAAATGCAAACACACAATACTCAAAGTAATTCAGCAATATAATGAATTTCTAAAGAGCAAATAAAACACCACCCATTTTGGATTAATTTACACAGACTTTAATAGCTTTATTTACAGATGAATTCTTTTGACATTTTTTTTACCTCTGTTGGCATAGTTCAGTGGATGCGATATCTTTCAAACCACTTTAATTTTTTTTACTCCCAGTCTTAAATTTGCTTGAGTAGCGTTATCGGTGAACAGTGCACTGAGCGTTTCTGTTTTCTTTCTCTCTTTTTAAAAACGGGAATCTAATCATCTTCTTGTAGGAGGCCAGAACCAGATAAAAAATGGGGGAAGAAGAAAGAGTGATGATGATAGTCATGACAGGGTTGAGAGGGGTGGGGCTCCCTGCTGATGGGGTGGAGAGTTTAGGATGGTAAGACTAAGACAGTTGATACATCATGTGGCTACTGCAAGTGCTAGGAAACACCAGTGATGTGGTAAGTGCCAAAATGGTGGAGATTTCTCTGTTCTAACAATCTTACAACACTTCCTTACTTTCAAGGTCATAACTGATGTGAAAGGATTGTATACATCATAGGACACCAGTGGAGTGTTTAGACAAAGCCAGCGAGTCTGAAGGAGTTGGGATGGTAATGGACATGAATAGCATGAGTAGAGGGGGAGAGGAATGGCACATGGCCTAAGGGAAGGAGTCATTTGATTGAGGTATGTGAAATGATGGCAGGGAACAGTGCCAACGTGAAGATGGCAAGGAAGATGGAGAGTGGTACAGAGATGATGACAATGGGAGAAATGCCAGGAGGTTGAGAGGGGGTATCCAACAGGTAGATAAGAGGGGTGAGGGGTCAGAGGGACAGCCGAGAAGAGGGCTTCAGATGGAGGGAGACTGAAGGAGGGGTCAGATGGGGGCGTTGAGACTCAGTTACTGAGCAGTAGCTCTGTTGCTGTCTCCACATCCCAGGATTTCGACGACAACGCCACTATTACTGCATTCTGTGGAGACGGGACAAACAGTAGTGTAAGAAGTTTAGAACACTGTCATAACTGTGCTACAGTATTCAAAACACAAAACAGATCCATTGGTGAACCATATTAAAGTGAGATCAAAGAACACCACCTATCAACAGTGGTCTTGTAATACCATAAAGCGTAAATGACTTATGAAGGTATGAGACAGTAATAAGGGGTTGGTCACTCACTTTGTCAAAGCCCATGGCACAGAGTTTGTCTATTTTGCGTGTGTACTCTGGGCTGGAGGAGGGGGCGCCGGCGTACACATGAGACCAGAGTCTGGCCGTCTGTTTGAACATCTCTGGATTCTGCTTATACTGGGTGGGAGAGAGCAAAAAAGAGAGAAAGAAATAAAGAACACATCACAATAGCGAGCAGGCAGCAAGACAGCAGCATAGAAACCTCACTAGGTGACAATAGAGTAAATCACATTTACTCAATGAACAAATGGCAAAATCTACAAACAGAGGCATACTTATTATGCATACTCTCCCTCTCTCACACACAGACATAGACACCCAGTGTTCCTCTCACCTGATTGGCCACCACAGCATCCTGTGGATCATCTGGTTCTGCAGCTGCCAGTAAGGCCTGTAGTGACAACAGCACTGTCCTCAGCGTCATAGCTGCCGCCCTGTCAGACACATAGAGGAGATGGTATTAGAGTACTAAGAACTGGGATCATCCGTAACTAAGACATGACAATGAAAAAAAAAAAAACTTTAAAGAGTATTGGAACAGAGTGACTTACCACTGGTCTTTGAGGATGTCCAGACATATAGCACCTGTGACTGAGCTGATGTTGGGATGCCAGATCTTTGTGATAAATCGCACCTGGGAAGCACATAAACAAGCAAGTGAATTAGCAACTTCACCCTGGCCCAGGTCAATGTTGACAACATTCACAACTGAACAATAAACATTAGAATGTTATTTTTTATACATACCTTTGGTGGATTGAAGGGATATGTTTCTGGAATTTTAATTTCTAGTTGATATCTGCCACCTGAAGAATACAGAAAGCAGATAGTTATGACAGCAAGAACACCAGCATATGCACAAGTACTAACTAAAATATGGGATCAAGCGACTGCTCAAATCTTCTGTAACCTTTTGCATGACACAAGCCTAGCTCCCTTGATGGAAAACTGCTTTGAATCCTATTGTGGCGCATTAGACAGACTAGAGTTTGACCCAGGTAAGAGAAGTAAGTCTGCCTCAGCCCTCAACTAAACACAGGTAAGTCTGTCCCAGGTAAACCAGTTAGGTGTGTCCACAGTCCCAAGTCAGCAAACCCCGGCCTCTCACCTTCATACGGCGTGTCAGGTGGCCCTGCGATCTCCCCCTTCAGCTCTGTGAAGTTCTCATCCACTAGGTCCACCTTTATCTGGTTTTTACTCGTCTGTCAGAGAAGGAGAGAAGCAGAGGTCATCAGTTGGTTCTGTCACAGAGCATGTGCTGGGGTGTAAGAAAAGGAGGGGTAGCCATAAGAGGGTACCTCATCTCTACCCAACTTCCTCTCAACAGACATACTCACAGAACGATCGGTGACAGCTAATACGTTCCTACATGACCTGTCTCCTTCCACTTGAATATTTGATATAATTTGATAAGAAGCAACAGTATGAGAAGTTTGTCATGTCCAAGTTGTGCTACACATTCTTACGGGATATGCTAAACTTGTTGGCGAACGTTAACTCCATTTACTGTTAAAATACTACCATGACATGACACTTATGTTGCGCAATACCCTTAACTTTCTATGCATGAAGCATGTCATAATCACCTGCAACAGGACAAGTAGGTAGAAAATGTCACGCTAGCTTTCGAACCCAAATCTGTCAATGCGGCAGAAGTTGACACCCTGGTAGTAAAAACACAGCGTTAACTGTGGGTGGCAAATATCATACTTCTTAGTTGACTAGTTAGCTACCACCCCTAGTCTGACGTTAGAAAGGTTAATTAAGCCTCATATTAAACCACCGTGACTTCTTTCAATGCTTAGCTAGCTACCTTAGCTGGAAACGCTAACATCAAGGCAGGGAATATCCTGTAGGCTAGTTAAATTAGCAACATAACGTTAAGCAACGTTGCGAAAAATCCAGTCACGCGTTCCTTCCTTGGCCTTCGTTTGCAAACAGGGTAGTTAGCGCCTTGTCCTTCACCTTTGTTAACATCTGGCTAAGTAACCTCAGTAGCTAGCTAATAAAACACTCATTTTCAACAACAGGCAATCGTGTTAGACACCAACTCAGCTAGCGTTAGCTTGCTAGCTATTTAGCGTATCGTTCACGGTCGATTGAAAAAAATAAGCCCACCTCCTCGCTTTTGAGAACCTCTTTAAATTCCCGTTTTATCCTTTGAACCGCGATGTTGGCCATGATTTCGCCGTGTTTCTGTCGGAAGGGAACACGATCGTCTCGCTCAGTCAGGCCTCGCTTTGCTTCAGCCCTACTAGTAGCTAGCTAACCCAGCTAATTCGCAGTCCCCCTCGCACTTTCGTTCTTTCTGCCTGTCACTTTTGGATCCAAGCAACAATAACAGTTGCAAGGGTACAGCTAGTTTCCACTAAATGCTAAGTTCTGCGGAAACGTGACTGAGCCACGATGTCATAAAATATATCGCTAGCTAGTTACAAAAGAGCCGAGGGACATGTGTATTTTCTGGAAATATTGTCACAATGTACGCAGTTGACAGTTTGTGATGCTGGAAACATTTTAATACCAACTGCATGCAAGCTGAAAAGCGGATCATGTGATTTCGACAGCATTGCTTTGCTGTACGCTACTTGTCATTAGTTCCCTCCCTGTCATTACATTCCAGAGACGCTTGTCTGCAATAACTGGTACACCCATTTATTGTATGAGTGGACAATGAAAAACAGGCCTAGAATTGCTTATATATGCTTGATTATATTGTCCAAAGTATAATTTAATATATAAATAATTACACTGTACATTTAACATTATATTTATTGTTACCTATCTGGACCTCAATGATGCAACATGGGGCAACATTTAGAATAATATGTATCTGGGACACAACTCTCAATTCAACAGTATATACGTACATATGGTTCACTGCTTCATACGCCCTTGCTGGATCTAGAATGATGATGAGGAAGCGATAAGCATAGGATGAGAACAACGTCAAAAGTTATTCTATCAATCTATCAGAACAAACAAAGGCTTTTCTTATTTGTATTAGTGGTCTTTGACTGTCACAACCTAGAAAAACTGCTTCATGTGGAGATTCCATATCGCTACAAATGACAGCTCAAGATGACTTAACTATCTACGTTTGTCAGTTCATTTACATACTAAAATCAGAATCAGACTCTGTGGTAGACTATGGTATTAATTAATCCTGTACTCTGTCTCTGACTATTTTCTACCTTTCTCAGCCTGTGTATCATGGTCAGCTCTTTCTCTCTGTATTCTCTCCAAGGGCCTTGAACCAGCGTTGGGACATAAAATCCCCACTAGGGGGCAGCAGTGTCTCAAAGAAGCAGTGCGCGCATAGAACAGCAACATTTCTGGCACAATCAAAGCTTCTACAACAGATAACATAAATTTGAAAAAGGGAAAGCTGCAACATACAGTTGTATTTTATTGAATTTCATATATAGCAAATTATTATGGTTTAATTTACAGAATAACATATTATGTATTTACAATGGAATTACACATCATCTTTAGCCCCCCCCAATAAAATCGCACAATAAATCAAACTAAACAAGTGCTTGAGTTGGCCATCCATAGATAACATGTCTCTGGAGCCAAGAGAGAAAAATACTTCTGCCATCAGTCCATATGCCCTATGAACTCCCTATGATTACAAGTATACAAAGACATGAGATCAGTACACAGAGTGATACACACTAACAAGTCATACAGGGCAGTCTATTGTTGGCCTACACGATACACGATCAGTCTAGGCCCCTTACTTTTTTCAATCTTTACTAATGACATGCCACTGGCTTTGAGTAAACCCAGTGTGTCTACGTATGCGGATGACTCAACACTATACATGTCAGCTACTACAGCGACTGAAATGACTGCAACACTTAACAAAGAGGTGCAGTGAGTTTCAGAGTGGGTGGCAAGGAATAAGTTAGTCATAAATATTTCTACAACTAAAATCATTGTATTTGGGACAAATCATTCACTAAACCCTAAACCTCAACTAAATCTTGTAATAAATAATATGGAAATTGAGCAAATTGAGGTGACCAAACTGCTTGGAGTAACCCTGGATTGTAAACTGTCATGGTCAAAACATATTGATACAACAGTAGCTAAGATGGGAAAAGTCCATAATAAAGCGCTACTCTGCCTTCTTAACAACACTATCAACAAGGCAGGTCCTACAGGCCCTAGTTTCTACCTTCTTAACAACACTATCAACAAGGCAGGTCCTACAGGCCCTAGTTTCTACCTTCTTAACAACACTATCAACAAGGCAGGTCCTACAGGCCCTAGTTTTGTCGCACCTGGACTACTGTTCAGTCATGTGGTCAGGTGCCACAAAAAGGGACTTAGGAAAATTGCAATTGGCTCAGAACAGGGCAGCACGGCTGGGCCTTGGATGTACACAGAGAGCTAATATTAATATGGAACAGCTGGGACTGTGATGCAACACAAACATAGGCACAGATACATGCATACACACACACACATGATAACATACGCACTATACACAAATGGATTTTGTACTGTAAATATGTGGTAGTGGTGGAGTAGAGGCCTGAGGGCACACAGTGTGTTGTGAAAACTGTGAATGTATTGTAATGTTTTTAAAATGGTATAAACTGCCTTAATGTAGCTGGAACCCAGGAAGAGTAGCTGCTGCCTTGGCAGCATGAGGATTCATAATAAATACAAATGTTTATGATAGTTTATAGGCTACAAACTGTCAATTGTATTCATTGGAGATACATTGTTTTTCAATATGTGGGATCTCTAGGGATCAGACAGAGACTATTAGTCACTTGGTATTGGTAAAGATGACCCATTGGCCCTCGCTGATCCCACTGTGTTGAGCACAATCCCAGTGGGCTTGTGAGGTTGAGGTTGAGGTTTCCCCCTAGACACTGCTCTACAGTCAGTTTTGTGTTTTTCCTCTCAGTTCAAGGTTACGATTTCAGGAGGGTAAGCGGATCCTAGACCTGTCCCCAAGAACCATTACAACAGGACCAAACGCCTAGCAGCTGACCACTCGGATCCTATCCGTCACACGCTGCAGGGACACTCTCTCCCACAGCTGACACTTCATCCCCAATGGGACAGGACACACCGGCACCCCCTACTCCTAGTCCTCTTCCTCCTGACGATGATGATGATGACTGCCACTAGCACAGCTAGCGTGATGAGGAGACATGCAGCGAAGAACAGCAGGGGTTTGTTCTCTGAGATGCGAGCGCAGATGGAACACACCGTCCGGCGGTTGCTGACCCTACAGGAAGATGTGACGTTGTTGCCAGGGAAACCACTGCAGTCAATGATCCCTCGGTAGGCTGCGATGGAGGTTTTGGGTTGGGACTGGTGGTGGAAAGAGGTGAAGAGGCCGAACTGAGGGACGTGTCGATCCTGCAGTTTCCAGATGTAGAAGCCCTTTAGGTTGACTCCATCCAACTGACGAGCTGGAGTGGAGAGAAGACAGGGAGAAGTGGGAGGTCAGAATCACTATTTCTGCATACAGAAAAGACACTTTAAGCAATACCAATAACAACAAGCTGTAGCATGTGTGGGGGCCATAAACCAACTGAGGCTTTATTGTGGCTACAGTACTGCACAGAATGTTTGTCTCAGTACAGCGGGACAGTTCTCACTGGGATTCACTTTAGGATCTCAAAGGTTCCTCATACAGTAAAGTCTGTGAGTTCACTGTATTTTCATTGAAAATGAGAATTTGTTCTTAACCTACTTGCCTAGTTAAATAAAGGTTACAAAACACAGGAATCTCTGAGCGGTGGTTGCATGTGACTCCAGGAAGGGGTTGGCGGGTTCTACCCAGTCTTCGTGCAGGGCCAGGGACACGTCCTCTCTGTTGGCTGAGATACTCCCTCTCATAGAGCCGCCAGGCCTTAGTGTGGGCCAGCAGGAGGCTATGGGCTGCCAGATGCTGCTCCTCTCCACTCCATCAGTCTGTTGGGCTCATTGATGGTGATCCAGTAACTCACCCAGGGCCCCAGCCCTGTAGCAGAGGGCTGCGTAGCTCTGGAAGGCCTCCACCGTGCTCTGGTTCAGCCAGCCTCTGGAGCCATGCACCGGGCCAGGCAAGCCCAGCAGAGGGGCTCTGTTCGTGGGGTAGTAGAGGGTGACCATGGCCTCCAGGCCCTGCTTGCGGAGCTCAGTCAGGGGACAGCGATAGTATCTGTTATAAAGAGTTTGAAGTTATTTAAAATGCAAAGTTTATCCATGCAGGCGTGCATTCTAGTGTATGTTTGCATGTGTATTAAACATTGAATACGCACTATACAGTGTGCGTCTACCCCAGGGCCTCTGTGTTCACATTAGACAGATCTCCATGGGGCAGGATGAGGGACCAGTTTAGAGCGAAGCGGTAGTGAGATGCCCCTGTGGACTCAAAGAGGCCCAGGTGATCTCGGATGGCCAGGTAGTTATCCTGGTGTGGAGCTTTACCCCTTGGACAGGACGCAGCGCCCTGTCCCCTGTCAGATGGGGGTCCAAGAATTGAGGGGAGAAGGGGTGGAAATGGACCTTTAATAAAGGAGAACAAGAATATACATGTTTGTGTTAATTTCTTACAAGGTGTGTAATGACCTAGCTTGCGTATTGTTCTGTTCGAGATCGAGTGCAAAAAAAGCAGAGCAGTTTTACTAAATAAAATCACAATCTCCTCAATTTTTCCTTTCTCCTCCCTCTCTCGTCTCTGCATCCTGTCCTCTTCTCATCCCTCATCCCCTCACCTGTAGGGTTGAGTCGGCCACGCCCCAGTGGAAGTCACATGGGAAACACCCTTTGACCTCTCTGGTGGTCTCATCGCCAGGGAAACCGTTCTCCTTGACAACCTGCCTGTAGAACTGAGCGGTGGTCTTTGGGACCCTGGTTCAGTTGGCCTGACTGAAGTCGATATAGAACAGACCTTGTCACGCTGTAGCCGTAGCTCCACTGAAAACCATCCACCAGAGACCAGGCTGTGTAGCCAAACACTCTGACACTGTCAAACACCATCGCTGGACACAAACAAACACAGAGATAATTAAATGAGGAGACACAGTTACCACAGAGGTAGAAATAGCACAACAGTGCAGAGGTTAAATATATTAAAAGGGGTCAGTCTGTCAAATATACTCTCTTGTTGACCTCTGTTTTCCCTAACCCTGCCCCCTCATCTACCCCCTCCTCCCTCCTCACCTTGCAACACCTGGTTGATGAACCTCATCATCAGGTAGATAGCGACTGTATCCTCCCTCTCCACAGCTGCATCTGAGAACCAGCCCCCCTCCGCCACCAGCACTGGAAGGTCCCCGTACTCCAGCCGCACCCAGCCCAGTACCCGCCTCAGGTCTGGGAACACCAGGCTCTGGCCCAGACACAGATTGTTAGGCCCAAAGGACAGGGAAAAGAAGTCAGCTGTTCCCCTCACCCAGAGCTTCTCCTCAGGGGTGAACTCAAGCAGGAGCCATCTAGTAGTGGATCTCATAGAGGCTGGCAGTCTCCGTCCACGAAGTTGGGATTGGCGAACCAGCCAAGCACCGCCTCCATGGACTGCTGGCAGAGGGAACCCAGGACGAGGGACACCTGACCCTTCTGAGTCGGGTGGAAGTGGGTGTTATATGTGTGCCACGCTTTGGTATGCGCCTGTAAATGTGTCAATGAAATGGAGGTCAGTTAAACATGCACTGCATTATGGCAGAGACATTGCACATACTACAGACATTGGACCTGTACAGTGTCTAAGTATGTGCTGGGACATAAGTGATTATTAATGAAGCCTGATATCTTCCTAACCTACTGCTGTGCTGTGGTGCCGACCGGCCCGCCCACAAAACTGCTGATGTCACAGGCTTTAACCCCCAGTGTCTCCTTAAGTGTCCTGTTTACTGTTCACAGTACTGCTGCTGTAATAAACCTCATAGCAAACGGTAAACACACACGGTAACAAGAGGTCAATGACTGCTAATAGCTGCTGAAGGAGCACAGTGAATATATCACAACTTGAAACCTTTTGGATGAGTTTAACCTGATTTATTGAAGAAAGCACAGCATGTACCATGGCTGTCAAAGCTTTATGTCTTCACTCATTTTCTTTGCAATGTCTTGAACCCAATGAAAAACACAAACATTCATTGACCACTGATAAAACCTACAGAAGTTCAAAGACTAAAGTGAAGTTCAAAGTCTGACTAAACGGGGTCTCAGTTTCAATCTATCCAAAGGGTTCTAATTCACAACATAACCCCCTGTCCCCTCTCCCAAATAGGCACAGATAGTCGTTGCCCTTTTACACAGAACTGGGAACAACTTTCCCTTACGAAATCCTAACCATTCCCATTGGAAGAAAATCAAATACTGACCTAATATTTGCGTCTAGGGGCAACTTCAGACTTCTTCTGGCCCTTGACCAGTGGTGGAAAAAATATCCAATTGTCATACTTGAGTAAAAGTAAAGATACCTTAATAGAAAATGACTCAGATAAAAGTGAAAGTCACCCAGTAAAATACTACTTGAGTAAAAGTCTAAAAGTATTTGGTTTTAAGTATACTTAAGTATCAAAAGTAAATGTAATTACTAAAATATACTTACGTATCAAAAGTAAAAGTATAAATAATTTCAAATTGCTTATATTAAGCAAACCAGTCGGAACCATTTTTTCATTTATTTTTTTTACCGATAGCCAGGGGCACATTCCAACACTCAGACATAATTTTAAAATTAAGCATGTGTTTAATGAATGTGCCAGATCAGAGGCAGTAGGATGACCAGAGTTGTTCTCTTGATTAATGTGTGAATTGGACCATTTCCCTGTCATGCTAAGCATTGAAAATGTAACATGTACTTTTGGGTGTCAGGGAAAATGTATGGGGTAAAAAGTACATAATTTTCATGTGTGTCACACGGAATGACGCTGTTGAGATGAAGTAGGTACGGGGAGTAAAACATTTAATTATAACGGACAGAGACGAGACAGGAACAGCGTCAGAAACAAATTCAAAAGACAAAAACAATACAATGCAGCAGTGGGGAACAGAGCTGGGGAACTGACAAATATAGGGGAGGAAATAAACAGGAGATAAGTGAGTCCAGGTGAGTCCAATAACGCTGATGCGAGTGATGAGGGAAGGCAGGTGTGCATGATGGATGGCAGGAGTGCGTGATGCAAGGTAATCTGGCGCCCTCAAGCGCCAGGGGAAGGGAAGAGCGGGAGCAGACGTGACAGAATGTAATGAAGTAAAAGTAAAAGTTGTCAAAAATATAAATAGTAAAGTACAGATACCACAAAGAAATACTTAAGTAGTACTTTAAAGTATTTTTACTTAAGTACTTTACACCACTCCAGGCGCGTGAACTCCCGTCCCGTACCCCTGGACAGCCACCAAGGTATGGGTTGTGCATGGTGATCCAGTACCTCACACGTCCCCCGTATGTCTGGAAACAGAAGGCAGCATGTCAAACAACCCCACCAGGAAGTCATTCCTCCAGCCCCCAGTGCTTCTGCAGGGCCTGGAGAAGGTCCCAGAGGAAAAAGGTCATCACCAGCTCATGCCTCTCTCTCGGAGCCTGTTGAGCAGTTTCCAATACTTCTCCACAGCCACCATATTTGGCTGACTAGTGGCAACCCCGTCAGGGAAGATACGGGGCCAGGAGAGGGAGAAGTAATAGGAGTGCATCCATATGTACCCCAGTGCGTCAACATCCTCCTCCCAGTGGGTGTAGCTGTCACTGCCTGTGTCTGTGACACCTCAGTGGGGGGCCCGAGTGGGTGAAGTGGTCCCAAATTGAGGGGCTTGTCCCGGTCCGAGTCCCCCTTGGGTCTGGAAGGAGGAGGTCCCAGTGCCCCAGAGGATCCCTGGAGGGAAAGTCACATTGACAAAGGACTGGCTCTGGTTGTAAGGCTCTGGGGTGGAGGGCTGCTGCCACTGCCTCCTGCCCTCACCCAGGGAACAGAAAGCCCTGTCCCAGACGATCGCTTCCAGGAGGAGGGAGAGATGGTATGTTACCATATTGCAGCCAGAGTAAGAAGAATGATACTCTCCAGAGATTTCAAAAATCCTTTAAGAGAAAGATAATCCTTTAAGAAAAGCTGGTCTCAGTCTGAGGGACTGTTCCTGTGTGAGTATGAGGGGTCCGGATGTGAAGAATGTGAGGGATCCATGATGGAAGAATAGAAGATGAAGGGATTGAAGCGAACGAGTATAGGAGACTGTGTCAACATGTGGAGCCTAGGAGAGGAGCGGTACACTATCAATCTGACCGACGAACATATCTCTCTCTCTTTCCTTTACTCTGTCCTCCTCCCTCTCTCTCCCTCCTTTACTCTGTCCTCCTCCCTCTCTCTCTCCTTTACTCTGTCCTCCTCTCTCTCTCCTTTACTCTGTCCTCCTCCCTCTCTCTCTCCTTTACTCTGTCCTCCTCCCTCTCTCTCTCTCCTTTACTCTGTCCTCCTCCCTCTCTCTCCCTCCTTTACTCTGTCCTCCTCCCTCTCTCTCTCCCTCCTTTACTCTGTCCTCCTCCCTCTCTCTCTCCTTTACTCTGTCCTCCTCCCTCTCTCTCTCTCCTTTACTCTGTCCTCCTCCCTCTCTCTCTCTCCTTTACTCTGTCCTCCTCCCTCTCTCTCCTTTACTCTGTCCTCCTCCCTCTCTCTCTCTCCTTTACTCTGTCCTCTTCCCTCTCTCTCTCTCTCCTTTACTGTGTCCTCCTCCCTCTCTCTCTCCTTTACTCTGTCATCCTCCCTCTCTCTCTCTCCTTTACTCTGTCCTCCTCCCTCTCTCTCTACCTCTCCTTTACTCTGTCCTCCTCCCTCTCTCTCTCCTTTACTCTGTCATCCTCCCTCTCTCTCTCTCCTTTACTCTGTCATCCTCCCTCTCTCTCTCTCCTTTACTCTGTCCTCCTCCCTCTCTCTCTCCTTTACTCTGTCCTCCTCCCTCTCTCTCTCCTTTACCCTGTCCTCCTCCCTCTCTCTCTCTCTCCTTTACTCTGTCCTCCTCCCTCCCTCTCTCCTTTACTCTGTCCTCCTCCCTCTTTCTCTCCTTTACTCTGTCCTCTTCCCTCTCTCTCTCTCTCCTTTACTGTGTCCTCCTCCCTCTCTCTCTCCTTTACTCTGTCATCCTCCCTCTCTCTCTCTCCTTTACTCTGTCCTCCTCCCTCTCTACCTCTCCTTTACTCTGTCCTCCTCCCTCTCTCTCTCCTTTACTCTGTCATCCTCCCTCTCTCTCTCTCCTTTACTCTGTCCTCCTCCCTCTCTCTCTCCTTTACTCTGTCCTCCTCCCTCTCTCTCTCCTTTACCCTGTCCTCCTCCCTCTCTCTCTCTCTCCTTTACTCTGTCCTCCTCCCTCTTTCTCTCCTTTACTCTGTCTTCCTCCCTCTTTCTCTCCTTTACTCTGTCTTCCTCCCTCTTTCTCTCCTTTACTCTGTCTTCCTCTCTCTCTCTCTCTCTCCTTTACTCTGTCCTCCTCCCTCTTTCTCTCCTTTACCCTGTCCTCCTCCCTCTCTTTTTCCTTTACTCTGTCCTCCTCCCTCTCTCTCCTTTACTCTGTCCTCCTCTCTCTCTCTCTCTCCTTTACCCTGTCTTCCTCCCTCTCCCTTTCCTTTACTCTGTCCTCCTCCCTCTCTCTCTCCTTTACTCTGTCCTCCTCTCTCTCTCTCCTTTACTCTGTCCTCCTCCCTCTCTCTCTCGTTTACTCTGTCCTCCTCTCTCTCTCTCCTTTACTCTGTCCTCCTCCCTCTCTCTCTCTCCTTTACTCTGTCCTCCTCCCTCTCTCTCTCTCCTTTACTCTGTCCTCCTCCCTCTCTCTCTCTCCTTTACTATGTCCTCCTCCCTCTCTCTCTCTCCTTTACTCTGTCCTCTTCCCTCTCTCTCTCTCCTTTACTCTGTCCTCCTCCCTCTCTCTCTCCTTTACTCTGTCCTCCTCCCTCTCTCTCTCTCTCTCCTTTACTCTGTCCTCCTCCCTCTTTCTCTCCTTTACTCTGTCCTCCTCCCTCTTTCTCTCCTTTACTCTGTCCTCCTCTCTCTCTTTCTCCTTTACCCTGTCTTCCTCCCCCTCCCTTTCCTTTACTCTGTCCTCCTCCCCCTCTCTCTCTCTCCTTTACTCTGTCCTCCTCCCTCTTTCTCTCCTTTACTCTGTCCTCCTCCCTCTTTCTCTCCTTTACACTGTCCTCCTCTCTCTCTCTCCTTTACCCTGTCTTCCTCCCTCTCTCTTTCCTTTACTCTGTCCTCCTCCCTCTCTCTGACACATAATGTACATTGGGCATGCACAACCACACTCCCCAACACTGACTCATACGGTCAGGAACACACATGCAGGCACACACACATTTTGTCAATGATTAGCTTGAACTCTGATCCTCACCTCGACTACATTTACTCTCCCTCTCTCGCTCCCTTTCAATCTCCTCTCTATCTCACAATCACTTTCTCTTGCTAAATCTTCTAGTCTCTCTCTCTCTCTCTTTACACTAACACGTTATTGGAACCATTACTACCTAATGGATATGAGGAAAATATTGGCATGTTCTTGCAGCTATTCAAACACTAATGACCTGTCTGAGAAAAAGCTCAAATAAGGTTGCGTTAGAGCCAGTCACCACGCCCTAATAGAGGATTTTTTCCCTCGTAATCATATCACAAATCAACTTTTACCAGTTGAATGTAGATACAAATATAATATTTATTTGTATTAAAAAAATTCTAAAGTATCGGATTAAAATATTTAAATTAGGTGATATGTCATTGAATATGTGCATATGTCCATATCCGGCAAATCCATTTTTCGGGGCACTGGATTAAGTCAGTCTAAATATTTTTGTTTCATTTTGTTAAGACACTCCAGGACTGGATTTACTCAGAGCAGATTGTGGATAAATACTTTTTAAATCTTTCCATCTGTAAAATACTAAAGACATTTTTGGCATATTTTTGTAAAGAAAACGCTATCCAGAATAAAACATTTACAACATATCAACAATTCACTCTGGGGAAGTCCCGAGAATATATCTAAGGATAACCACACAACATTTGGTGAATATAGATGCATCACCATGAATTCAAAGTTACTACATATAGTCCAGTTTGTTACATTCTCTATGAAATGGGCTTTTAAATTATGTGTAATTCAATGTAATGTGTTTTGAAATTATGGATTTATGTCCATATTAAAGTGGTTACAATTCATGACATTTTTATGACAGTTGTGTGATATACTGAAGAAAATATACATTTTCATCAAGACTTTTACATTTTTATGTTTACTTTTTGAAAATACTAATATTAATGGACCAAAATACCAACACATCTGAAAATACACTGCTCAAAAAAATAAAGGGAACACTTAAACAACACAATGTAACTCCAAGTCAATCACACTTCTGTGAAATCAAACTGTCCACTTAGGAAGCAACACTGATTGACAATAAATGTCACATGCTGTTGTGCAAATGGAATAGACAAAAGGTGGAAATTATAGGCAATTAGCAAGACACCCCCAAAAAAGGAGTGATTCTGCAGGTGGTGATCACAGACCACGTCTCAGTTCCTATGCTTCCTGGCTGATGTTTTGGTCACTTTTGAATGCTGGCGGTGCTCTAACTCCAGTGGTAGCATGAGACGGAGTCTACAACCCACACAAGTGGCTCAGGTAGTGCAGTTCATCCAGGATGGCACATCAATGCGAGCTGCGGCAAAAAGGTTTGCTGTGTCTGTCAGCGTAGTGTCCAGAGCATGGAGGCGCTACCAGGAGACAGGCCAGTACATCAGGAGACGTGGAGGAGGCTGTAGGAGGGCAACAACCCAGCAGCAGGACCGCTACCGCCACCTTTGTGCAAGGAGGTGCACTGCCAGAGCCCTGCAAAATGACCTCCAGCAGGCCACAAATGTGCATGTGTCTGCTCAAACGGTCAGAAACAGACTCCATGAGGGTGGTATGAGGGCCCGACGTCCACAGGTGGGGGTTGTGCTTACAGCCCAACACCGTGCAGGACGTTTGGCATTTGCCAGAGAACACCAAGATTGGCAAATTCGCCACTGGCGCCCTGTGCTCTTCACAGATGAAAGCAGGTTCACACTGAGCACATGAGCAGACGTGACAGAGTCTGGAGACGCCGTGGAGAACGTTCTGCTGCCTGCAACATCCTTCAGCATGACCGGTATGGCGATGGGTCAGTCATGGTGTGGGGTGGCATTTCTTTGTGGGGCCGCACAGCCCTCCATGTGCTCGCCAGAGGTAGCCTGACTGCCAATAGGTACCGAGATGAGATCCTCAGACCCCTTGTGAGACCATATGCTGACACATGCACATTTGTGGCCTGCTGGAGGTCATTTTGCAGGGCGCTGGTAGTGCTCCTCCTTGCACAAAGGCGGAGGTAGCGGTCCTGCTGCTGGGTTGTTGCCCTCCTACGGCCTCCTCCACGTCTCCTGATGTACTGGCCTGTCTCCTGGTAGCGCCTCCATGCTCTGGACACTACGCTGACAGACACAGCAAACCTTTTTGCCACAGCTCGCATTGATGTGCCATCCTGGATGAACTGCACTACCTGAGCCACTTGTGTGGGTTGTAGACTCCGTCTCATGCTACCACTAGAGTGAGAGCACCGCCAGCATTCAAAAGTGACCAAAACATCAGCCAGGAAGCATAGGAACTGAGAAGTGGTCTGTGATCACCACCTGCAGAATCACTCCTTTTTTGGGGGTGTCTTGCTAATTGCCTATAATTTCCACCTTTTGTCTATTCCATTTGCACAACAGCATGTGAAATTTATTGTCAATCAGTGTTGCTTCCTAAGTGGACAGTTTGATTTCACAGAAGTGTGATTGACTTGGAGTTACATTGTGTTGTTTAAGTGTTCCCTTTATTTTTTTGAGCAGTGTATATAGGTAGATGCAAAAATGTAATTTCAGCCTGTGGTGCCTGGCATAAAGGGTTCAGCTGTGGGGCACATCCACAAGACAAAACTCATGCTCCAATTGGATGACCAATTTAACCATGGTGCACAAAGAAATCTGAGGAAAAATGTACAGTTCCATCTGATTTTATGGCCAAATCAGTCCTTACTGTTATCCTAGATTTGATAAAAGACAATGACAGGTGAAAACCGACATGATGTTCCACTTGACAAATTGTGTGTCTGTGTGTGTGTTTGCCTATCTTTGATATAATCTTAGGCAGAGCCGAATTAATGCAGGGGTTTAGCGGGGCTAGGACCCAAGAGGCAGCAAAAATAACAAAAATACAGATAATGGAAATACGGTATATATTATGTAATATATATATTTAATGTTTTAATAATTTGGCCACAAAAGATCAATAGTTTACAAAAACATAAGTGTGAATTAAATTTCATCACAAGCAAATACAGGTAACTGCCAAAATAAAAAATAAAAGACAGGGTGTTTGGCCACCACAAGCTGCCAGAACAGCTTCAGCTTCGATGCGTCTTGGCATAGATTCTACAAGATGACCTAAGCCATGTCAGGAAAATGCATGCCACACCATAACATATCATTTGTATCCCTCATTTACTCAAGTGTTTCCTTTATTTTGGCAGTTACCGGTTGCCTATAGTTGGGAAGGCCACAACTTGGCCAGCATCTGAGCCAAATATTCAGCTTGTTGTGTCTTGACCATAGACATATAATCCATAGAAGGGCTTTCAAACAACTTACCCTGGCAATTTGATTTACACTAGCAATGCCTGCCAGTCATGGTTTTAATGGGAACTGCCATCTATGGATTATATTTCTATAGGTTGGTTGCACCTGTCTGTTTGCCTTTTTCAAATTTCAAAATACAATCGCAAGAAAAACGTACCGTTTGGAAAGCAAATACCTACAGCTGAAAAGAGAAGACTAATCTGTCTGCTTGGAAGGAGAAGACCAATCTGTCTGCTGAAAAGAGAAGACTAATCTGTCTGCTGAAACGAGAAGACTAATTTGTCTGCTGAAAGGAGAAGACTAATCTGTCTGCTGAAAAGAGAAGACTAATCTGTCTAATGAAAGGAGAAAACTAATCTGTCTGCTGAAAAGAGAAGACTAATCTGTCTGCTTGGAAGGAGAAGACCAATCTGTCTGCTGAAAAGAGAAGACTAATCTGTCTGCTGAAAGGAGAAGACTAATTTGTCTGCTGAAAGGAGAAAAGTTATTTGTCTGCTGAAAGGAGAAGACTAATCTGTCTGCTGAAAAGAGAAGACTAATCTGTCTGATGAAAGGAGAAGACTAATCTGTCTGATGAAAGGTAAGTCGCTCTGGATAAGAGCGTCTGCTAAATGACTAAAATGTAAATGTAAAGGAGAAGACTAATCTGTGTGCTGAAAGGAGAAGACTAATCTGTGTGCTGAAAGGAGAAGACTAATCTGTCTGCTGAAAGGAGAAGACTAATCTGTCTGCTGGAAGGAGAAGACTAATTTGTCTGCTGAAAGACGAAGACTAATTTGTCTGCTGAAAGGAGAAGACTAATCTGTGTGCTTGGAAGGAGAAGACTAATCTGTGTGCTGAAAGGAGAAGACTAATCTGTCTGCTGAAAGGAGAAGACTAATATGTCTGCTGAAAGGAGAAGACTAATCTGTCTGCTGAAAGGAGAAGACTAATCTGTCGCTGAAAGGAGAAGACTAATTTGTCTGCTGAAAGGAGAAGACTAATCTGTCTGCTGAAAGGAGAAGACTAATCTGTGTGCTGAAAAGAGAAAACTAATCTGTGTGCTGCAAAGAGAAGACTAATCTGTCTGCTGAAAGGAGAAGACTAATCTGTCTGCTGAAAGGAGAAGACTAATTTGTCTGCTGAAAGACGAAGACTATTCTGTCTGCTGAAAGGAGAAAACGAATCTGTGTGCTGAAAAGAGAAGAATAATCTGTCTACTGAAAAGAGAAAACAAATCTGTGTGCTGAAAAGAGAAGACTAATCTGTGTGCTGAAAAGAGAAGCCTAATCTGTGTGCTGAAAAGAGAAGCCTAATCTGTCTGCTGAAAAGAGAAGACTAATCTGTGTGCTGGAAAGAGAAGACTAATCTGTGTGCTAAAAAGAGAAGACTAATCTGTGTGCTAGAAAGAGAAGACTAATCTGTCTGCTGAAAAGAGAAGACTAATCTGTGTGCTGAAAAGAGAAGACTAATCTGTGTGCTGCAAAGAGAAGACTAATCTGTGTGCTGGAAAGAGAAGACGAATCTGTGTGCTGAAAAGAGAAGACTAATCTGCTGAACCAATAGAAGAAAACAAATCTCAACAACTCCCATTTTTTTTGTGAACAGCAATACTGTTTTTCAAAGTAGCTCATCTTGAGATATTGTAAATTGTTTGTCCCATGTTTAATGACCTGAAATAAAAGATCCCAGAAATGTTGCATTCGCACTAAAAGCTTTTTTCTCTCAAATGTTGTGAACAAATTTGTTTACATCCCTGTTAGTGAGCATTTCTCCTAGACTAAGATAATCCATCCACCTGACAGGTGTGGCATATCAAGAAGCTGATTAAACAGTATAATTACATAGGTGCAGCTTGCGCTGGGGACAATAAAGGCCACTCTAAAATGTGCAGTTCTGTCACACAACACAATGCCACAGATGTCACAAGTTTTGAGGGAGTGTGCAATTGACATGCTGATTTCAGGAATGTCCACCAGAGCTGTTACCAGAGAATTTAATGTTAATTTCAATACCATAAGCCACCTCCAACTTAATTTTAGAAAATGTGGCAATATATCCAATCGGCCTCACAACCGCAGACCACGTGTAACCATGCCAGCTCAGGACCTTCACATCCGGCTTCTTCACCTGCGGGATTGTCTGAGACCAGCCACCCAGACAGCTGATGAAACTGAGGAATATTTCTGTCTGTAATAAAGCCCTTTTGTGAGGAAAAACTAATTCTGATTGGCTGAGCCTGGCTCCCCAGTGGGTGGGCCTTGGCCCTCCCAGGCCCTCCCATGGCTGCGCCCCTGCCCAGTAATTTGAAATACATAGATTAGGGCCTAATAAATTCATTTCAATTGACTGATTTCCTTATGTGAACTTTAACTCAGTAAAAACGTTGAAATTGTTGCATGTTGCGTTTAGATTTTTGTTCAGTATGTATATTGCCTCCTAATATTGTACAATCTGTTTGTTGCTTTATTGGCCTAGGCAATTGTTTGTTTGAATTCAAGACCAGATTGATCTCAGAGTGGCCACTCGATTCGGTCATTGTGGTATTGTGGTATTAAAAAATATTAAACTGTCTTTTATTGTGTAAATGACGTAGAATTGCATGAAATGCGTTCTTAAAAATCCATTTTGTTTGGGACCCTGCTAACAAATGTTCCCCGTTTGTGGAAATCCTAAAAACGCCTCTGCTCAACTGTAGTCGCATGACAGACGTTATTATGGCTTTATTATAAAAGGGCTTTTACTTCAATAGCAAATTTACCACGCATCCAATTGCAGCTGGTTTCACGGATTTGTTTACAGAAAATGATAGTGTGCCGGGGTATTAAAATCCAAAGCCATGCGGCCTGTGATTTCTTAATCTGGACCTGATTTGAAGAAATAATAATAAAACAGAAGCAACTACATCTCCCAAAATCCTTTATGTTTTTGTTTGTGTAGCTTTGAAGATGCAATCATGACCAAACAACACCTTATCATGACATTTGTTTAGTTGGAAAATTGACATTTTCCACCTCTACCTGACCTGACATCAGCAGTGTTTCACTACGAATGTAGACCTGCCCCAGTGTCTGTGAGTTAGAGATGTCGACGATGAGTATGACGTGTCTCCTCTCTAACGCCCAGGAAGCCACGATTCAAACTCCCATTAGACAGCTCTGCAAGCGATATAATGTCAAAATACGTTTGTTAGTCACCAAATATGGAGATTCGCTGGGGGGGGGCGTTCCTGTAGATGCATGAATGCCCACATGCAGGAACGCCCTGAAGTGCGGGCTGCAGTTGCACACTATTGCCTGGACGGGTCTAAAATAATTTGCTAAGGTTATCAAACAGGAGATCAGTGATGATATATGGTGAGTAGGGGAAGTTAGGCCGAAGCAATCAGTTACCATTGACGACTTTACAACCGCTGAATGTGGGATGAACATATATACAGTGGCAAGAAAAAGGTATGTGAACCCTTTGGAAATACCTAGACTTCTGCCTAAATTGGTCGTACAATTTGATCTGATCTTCATCTAGGTCACAACAATATGCAAACACAGTGTGCTTAAACTAATAACAAACAAACAATTATACGTTTTCATATCTTTATTGAACACACCGTATAAACATTCACAGTGCAGGGTGGAAAAAGTGTGTGAACCCTTGAATTTAATAACTGGTTGGACCCTCCTTTGGCAGCAATAACCTCAACCAAATGTTTTCTGTAGTTGCGTATCAGACCTGCACAACGGTCAGGAGGAATTTTGGATCATTCCTCTTTACAAAACTGATTCAGTTCAGCAATATTCTTTGGATGTCTGGTGTGAACCGCTCTCTCGAGGTCATGCCACAGCATCTCAATCAGGTTGAGGTCAGGACTGACTGGGCCACTCCAGAAGGCGTATTGTCTTCTGTTGAAGCCATTCTGTTGTTGATTTACTTCTGTGTTTTGGGTCATTGTCCTGTTGCATCACCCAACTTCTGTTGAGCTTCAATTGGCGGACAGAGAGCCTTACATTCTCCTGCAACATGTTTTGATAAACTTGGTAATTTATTTTTCCGTCGATAATAGCAAGCTGTCCAGGCCCTGAGGCAGCAAAGCAGCTCCAAACCATGATGCTCCCTCCACCATACTTTACAGTTGGATTGAGATTTTGATGTTGCTGTGCTGTGCCTTTTTTTCTCCACACATAGTGTTGTGTGTTCCTTCCAAACAACTCAACTGTAGTTACATCTGCCCATATAATATTTTGGACAGTAGCACTGTGGAACATCCAGATGCTCTTTTGCGAACTTCAGACGTGCAGCAATGTTTTTTTGGACAGCAGTGGCTTCGTCTGTGGTGTCCTCCCATGAACACCATTCTTGTTTAGTGTTTTACGTATCGTAGACTCGTCAACAGAGATGTTAGCATGTTCCAGAGATTTCTGTAAGTCTTTAGCTGACACTCTAGGATTCTTCTTAACCTCATTGAGCATTCTGCGCTGTGCTCTTGCTGTCGTCTTTCCAGGACGGCCACTCCTAGGGAGAGTAGCAACAGTGTTGAACTTTCTCCATTTATAGACAATTTGTCTTACTGTGGACTGATGGACATCAAGGCTTTTAGAGATACTTTTACAACACTTTCCAGCTTTATACAAGTCAACAATTCTTAATCTTGGGTCTTCTGAGATCTCTCTTGTTCAAGGCATGGTTCACAATGCTTCTTCTGAATAGCAAACTCAAATTTTGTGAGTGTTTTTATAGGGCAGGGCAGCTCTAACCAACATCTCCAACCTTGGAGATGTTGGTTAGAGCTGCCCTGCCCTATAAAATGATTGCCCTATAAAATGATTGTCTCAATGATTGTACTCCAGGTTAGCTGACTCATGACTCCAATTAGCTTTTGGAGAAGCCTAGAGGTTAGCCAAAAGCCTAGAGGTTCACATACCTTTTCCAACCTACACTGTGAATGTTTAAATTATGTATTCAATATAGACAAGAACAATACAATAATGTGTGTGTTATTAGTTTAAGCGGACTGTGTTTGTCTGTTGTTGTGACTTAGATGAAGATCAGATCTAATTTTATGACCAATTTATGCATAAATCCAGATAATTCCAAAGGGTTCACATACCTTTTCTTGCCACTGTAAATGGCTGACTCCCTCAGAGGCCCATATGCATGAATGCGCACTCTCGGAGGTTTATATTCATGCCCATGCTTCAAAGGCGGTGTACCAGTGAACGCTGTCATGAGAACAGCACACAAAACCGACGCACGCGTGACTACGGGGCAAAACAGATGAGGTTGGCCTAGATTGTTAACATGTAAACTATATTTTGTCTCCAATGTTTATTGAAAACATAAATACATTTGCACATAAGCACTTGTCTCTCAAATACATCGTTACAGTTGTTGGTTTTCTAGATAGCGAATTTCTGCAATATGAGCATTGACATGAGATCAGTCAAAACACCTCAAAACAAGACATTGTTTCAAGACCAAGATGAAACTAGCTACTTACGATTACCCACATAGACATTTCTTGTCATTGTTGGTAGCTATCTGGCCATCCAGAATCCAACTTCTCCCTTCTACCCCATTGAGCGTATGCATCGTTTTCGTGAGCTGTCAGCTAACGTCTATAAAGTCAGCACCGCCACCGGGGCTGGACAGAGTGAAGTGGGAGTGTTTAAAAGTGCACTTAACGTGGCATGAGGCCGTACATTCTTTGTCCTGTCAATGTTGACACGTAATAGGTTGGTTTTAAAAGATTGTCTGCAAATATAATTTCTATGGCTCGTTGGTCTAGGGGTATGATTCTCGCTTTGGGTGCGAGAGGTCCCGGGTTCAAATCCCGGACGAGCCCAACTTTTAAAACGTTTGGGTTTTTGTCGTTATATCCTCCATGTTTGTAAAAATGTGTTCTCTTGATTTATCTTTTTAATCAATAAAAATCAATAAGTTAAATCTATTTACCTATTCAATATCTTTATAATGAAGCCATACATTGAGTAATATATTATCATAGCCACTAGTCGATGCCAAATCCACAGACGTGGCAAAATCTCAACTTCGTTGCCTGTCAAACTCCTCTATCTCTGCCCATCACTGTGAATTAAATGGATGAAATTAGAAAGATGTGTGTAAAGGAGGAACATGTTTCCTGCACATTTGAATGGCCTGGTTTCAAGTGTCTGTTTCCCTCTGCTCAACATTTACTGTATGCACAGAGAGGAAGTGTTAAACATGAGACTGATAAGGTAATAGTATGAGTTTGAAAGCAACACAATAGCAAAGGCAGAGAAAAAAGAGATAAAGCTGAAAGGAATGAGAGACAGACTGACTGAATATCATTTCAACAACAAAAAACACAGCTTGAAAAGACACTGAATAGGACAGACAGACTTTTTTCCCTCTTTCTGTGTGTGTGTGTGTACATGTACCGCAAGTACTGTATAATAGACCAAAAAAGCTGAAGAGTCTATTCAAGAGTATAAAAAAAACACAAAGAAGCTCTATTTTGTGAATTATTCACATTCTAATGCAAACCTTTACATTTTATTGTGATTCACAAACACACTGTGTACTGAACCTCTTTTAAAAAAACAATGCTTTTTACATTTTCTCTCTCTCTTCCGCTTGATCCTCTCCACACCCTCTGGGCAGTGGCTGTGTTAGTGGGAGGCCATCGCAGCACCCTCTCCTCCTCAGAAATATACACCACCATTGTCAAACTCTCTTCCAAAAACCTCTCCTTCCCCAGAAACCTACCGCCATCCACCTAAGCCCCAGACCTCTCCCAGAACAACATACACAAACTCCCTCATGAGAATTTCCAAGTGACCACTCACCGGTCTTGGAATGTCTTGGAGGAGATAGATCCGGAGACATTCCATCCAACTCCACTCCTGGAGAGTCTGGACCTCTCCCACAACCGTCTCCAGAATCTCACTGATCAACAGTACTTGCTGTTCATACAGAACCTGAGAGTTCTAGATCTGACCTTTAACCTGTTCCACACCATTAACCTGGGGGCAGAGTTCTGCAGCCTGGGAAAGCTAGAGAGTCTGGGGCTCGGAGCAAACATCACGGTGGAGGATTTCATCAACATCCCTGACGTACACCTGCAAACTTTGACCCTTCGTCTGGAGAACTTCACAGCCTATGAGAGTGGCAGTCTGGGTGACATCCAGGCAGAGAAGGTCCGCATCGGCCTTACGAACAAACCCACTGACCAAGATCTGATCGGCTAAGGTTGATGTTCAACGAGGTCGAGCTGATGGGTATGAACCTGAAGGGCGACCACAGTTACCTGGTGAAACCTTTGAAGGGGAGAGGGGCTGTCAACACCTTACATCTTTACCTAGCCAATATGATCATCACTTGGGAGCACTTGACCAACACCGTAAACGCTGTGTTCCAATCCCCCATCACCTACCTGAGCCCTTCAGACATGGCTATCCACATCCAGTCTTTCAGTGACACCCCAGGAAGAGACACATTCGAGAGGGGGTGGTTACCTTTTTCTTCTCCCTGGAATCCCTCTGTAATTTCTTCATCAACATGCCTGTGGAGCGCCTGGCGATGACTGACACGTCCATCATACACATGACCTGCCCCAAGTTGCCCAGCGGGATACTGCAGCTAGACTTCTCAGACTGCACCCTGACTGATACGGTGTCCTCCAGAGTAGAACTGCAAATCGCTGTGGAGTGTACAACCCTCAATAAAAAGTGGACATCCTGGTTCTAAGAGGGAACAACCTCAAGAACCTTCAAATCCTGAGCAAGTGTTCAGCACATGAGCTCTCTGCGTCACCTGGACCTCAGCCTCAACTCGTTGGTTTACAGCGGCCAGGAATGCCACTGGCTGGAATGCCACTTGCTGTCCACCTGAACCTATCCTCCAATGGGCTGAGCGAATTGGTATTCAGCTGCTTGCCGAACAGCACCCCCACCCTGGATATCCAGAACAACCAGATCTCCAATGTACCAGAGGCGCTGCTGGCCCTAGACTCTCTCCTCGCTCTGTACCGGAGTACCAATCGGCTGAGGAAACTCCCGGTGTGCGCTGGATTCCCACACCTTAAGTATCTCCTGCTCACGGTGAACTTCCTCCATGCCCCGTCTTTGACCGGTCTGGTGGCCTGCCCTGTTCTCCGGGTTCTAGACGCCAGCAAAAAAAAACTTCACCTGTTCCCTGGGAGGATTCAGGGATCTGGGTACTTTTGGGACTGGGCTGGGCAGTAGACACACAGGAATCCAACTTCTCCACTGGCCACGAGCCTACCACTGCAGCTACCCCGAAGTCTGAGGAACTCCACACACTAGGGGGCTTCCAGATCCAGGAGATATCCTGCAACGTCGGCCTGCTGGCAATGGCCATCTGGTGCCCAGCGGTCACGGTTATCATTGTTATGGCAACTCTGTGCCACCACCTGGACGTTCCGTGGTACCTGGGCATGATCTGGCAGTGGACCCAGGCCAAGCACCGTTCCAGGACCCAGCAGGTTCGGGCCCCAGGACCTGGAGGGGGTGTTGTTCCACGCCTTTGTGTCCTACAGCCAGCATAATGCAGACTCGGTCAGGGGCAGTGGTGTAAAGTAATTACGTAAAAATACTTTAAAGTACCACTTAAGTAGTTTGAGGTATATGTTTATATTTTTGACAACTTTTACTCTATACATTTTCCCTGACACCCGAAAGTGCTCATTACATTTTGAGTGCTTAGCAGGCCAGGAAAATTGTCAAATTCATGCACTTATCAAGAGAACACCTGGTCATCCCTATTGCATCTGACGGACTCACTAAACACAAATGCATCTTTTGTAAATAATGTCTGAGTGTTGGAGTGTGCCCCTGACATCAAACTAGAAAATGGTACCGTTTGCTTTGCCCCTTTACTCCTACCTACATGTACATATTACCTCAACTAACCTGTACCCCCTGACACGGTACCGGTACCCCCTGTATATACTGTAGCCTTATTATTTTATTGTGTTACTTTTTTAAACTTGAGTTAATTCAGTCAATATTTTCTTAACTCTTTTTCTTAAAACTGCATTGTTGGTTAAGGGCTTGTAAGTAAGCATTTCATGGTAAGGTCTACTACACCTGTTGTATTCGGCGCATCTGACAAATACATTTGTTTTGATTAATAAAAGGAATTTTAAATTATTTATGCTTTTACTTTTGATACTTAAGTATATTTATAACCAAATACTTTTAGACTTTTACTCAAGTAGTATTTTACTGGCTGACTTGCACTTGAGTAACTTTCTATTAAGGTTTCTATACTTTTACTCAAGTATGACAATTGGGTACTTTTTCCACAACTGGTCAAGGGCCAGCTCTTGCCAACCTGGAAAACTCTGGCGGGGGGCTCCACATCTGTCGCCATGAGAGGGACTTCGTCCCAGGGAAGACGATCGTGGAGAACATCATCCAATGTGTGGAGAGGAGCCGGCGATGTGTGTTCATCCTCTCTGGCCACTTCGTCCGGAGCGAGTGGTGCTACTACGAGCTGTACTTTGCCAGCCATCAGCGGCTGTCCTGTGGGTTTGACAGTGATATCCTGGTGGTACCCAGATATCCTGGGGCCTCTGTCTCAGTACATGATCCCTATCAAGTACTAGCAATGAAGGCTATGATGGGCAGGCACACCTACCTGGAGTGGCCCCAGGACAGGGGCAAGCACAGGCTGTTCTGGGCCGACCTCAGGGCTGCACTGCAGTGGAGAACTCAAGAAAGGACTGTTGTTTCCAAACAGTCAAGTTTAATGGAGAATTCATATAAACTAACATCTATTTTACTACAGTCTTACAAGACCATGGTGCTTGCCTACGGAGCTGTGAGGGGAACGGCACCTCCGTACCTTCAGGCTCTGATCAGGCCCTACACCCAAACAAGGGCACTGCGTTCATCCACCTCTGGCCTGCTCGCCTCCCTACCTCTGAGGAAGTACAGTTCCCGCTCAGCCCAGTCAAAACTGTTCGCTGCTCTGGCACCCCAATGGTGGAACAAACTCCCTCACGACGCCAGGTCAGCGGAGTCAATCACCACCTTCCGGAGACACCTGAAACCCCACCTCTTTAAGGAATACCTAGGATAGGATAAAGTAATCCTTCTAATCCCCCCCCCTTAAAAGAGTTAGATGCACTATTGTAAAGTTGTTGTTCCACTGGATATCATAAGGTGAATGCACCAATTTGTAAGTCGCTCTGGATAAGAGCGTCTGCTAAATGACTTAAATGTAAATGTAATGTATTTTAGCCTCACCCATTGTTCACATGTGTATAAAATTGAGCACACAGCCATGCAATCTCCATAGACAAACATTGGCAGTAAAATGGCCTTACTGAAGAGCTCAGATACTTTCAACGTGGCACCATCATAGGATGCCACCTTTCCAACAAGTCATTTTGTCAAATCTTTGCCCTGCTAGAGCTGCCCCGATCAACTATACGTGCTGTTATTGTGAAGTGGAAACGTCTAGGAGCAACAACGGCTCCGCAAAGTGGTAGGCCACACAAGCTCACAGAACGGGACCATTGAGTGCTGAAGCAGATAGCGCATAAAAATCATCTGTCCTCGGCTGCAACACTCACTACGGGATCCAAACTGCCCCTGTAAGCAACGTTAACACAATAACTGTTTGTCGGGAGCTTCATCAAACAAGTTTCCATGGCCGAGCAGATGCCAAAAGTCGGCTGGAGTGGTGTAAAGCTCTCCGCCATTGGAATCTATTTGGAATCTATTTTACTACAGATTTATAAAAAAGAAAAACAATAAAACATATTAAGCTCACATTTGTCAAATTTCCAACAATCTCACAATGATTTGAAACCTCTTTTTTTTTTTTTTTTATACGCTTCACAAAATGATCCAACTGGGCAAAGTAAACAAAATGTATCAAGATAGCCAATGAAAGACACACTAGACAGCAAATACAGACACACTATACACCACCAATACCTGTTAAGAATCCTCAGAAACAGTATGCTCCCCAAGTACAGAACCTTCTCTGAAAGTACATCCTCTCAAAGTAGCCATCTAAGTTTAAGGCAAGAAGCACAAAAAGTGTCCAATATTTTACACTCATGAAAATAGCAACATAAATAAAACCTTGAAAGAGGAAAACAAAGAATCTGCCTCTTTCTAATTATGTGTGTTATTTGGTCATAGAGGCTGTTCAGGGGTCAGGAGTTCATTTGTCAGGTCTGATGGAAGACGACGATGGTCTTCTGGGCACACAAGCTGCAAGGAAGACCAGGCTTTCACTGTGGACATTAGACCCATAAGCCTGGGCTCCTGGTCTCAACAGGTTCAAAAGTCAGATGTCTGAGGTTTAAAGGTGAAGGGGTCAAAGATTAGGTGTCAGATCAGGGCAGGGACTGGATGATGATGATCTTCTCATTGACACAGAAGCGGTGGAGGACAGTGTATAGGTTCTCCCCGCAGCGTGACACCTGTCTCTCCATGGCCAGACGGAAGTCCTCCTTCACCCCTTTAGTGATGCCACGCGTCACCGTGTGGTGCCTACAGGGCAGAGGAAGCCAGACAATGGGTGTGAGAAAGAAACCATTTCTAACATCTTCATAGAAAAACACATGTTCATAATTTTAGAAATCAGACATTTGATAATGTTCATTTTTCTCCAAACCTCTACAGAAACAGTTGAAAACACCAATTTATCAACGAGAAAACATAAAATGACACAACATCAAGGAAACAACATGTTTCCCCAAATACAGTATTCATAGTTTTGAGATGGAATGAGAGTATAGGGTATCTACCAACCAGGCAAAATTTAGACGGGGAAGATTCAACAACATCAAAAACAGTAACATATAGTCAAACGTGAATGTTCACAAATGTAATGACAACTACAGATATGAAAAATACAACCAAAATTGACTTTAAAAACATCAGTAACGACCACATAAACGGATGCAATGGGTCAAACGCCTTCTCCAAAATAAAACACGACAAGGACTCGATGAAAACGACAGACCGAAAACCAAAATTAGGTTTGGGGCAGAGGGATGGAGAGAGTGTTTGGGGTAGGGGTGGTGGGCAGGGGTACCTGTCGGTCGTCTGCACCCCAGGTAGCAGCAGGGTGTTTAACTCCCCACCCAGGGCGGGACTAGGGTTCCTGAGGACAGTAAACACCAACATTCATCAACTCACGCTCCGGGTTAGAAGTTGCCCTTAAGCACAAATCTAGGATCAGCTTACCCTCTACAAATCTTTACGTTTAACATTATGAGGAAGCATGAACCTGATCATAGATCAGTGTCTAGAGGCAACCTCATTCTACTCCTCAACTCGCACTGAGAGTGGTGGCATTCAAACAACCTAAACAACTTTTTTTCGACCTTAGATAGACAACGCTTTGTACCGCTAACCCTTTCTCAACATAACGCCTGACAGCTGAGCTGCTATTCGCTACATCTATGTGAGCATGACTGCGTACAATACATAAGCATCTGCCAGTGGGAGGGGCTTACTTGATTAGCATTCCCTGATTGGGCAGTAGTTCCAGTTGGACCCGCCCCCCCTCCGTAGTGCGCAGGTATGCAAACTCCTCCAGCATATCAATATCTGAACGAGTTAAAGTCAAACAGAGAGAAAAAAAAATAAAAAGTGTCTGTAATCCCCAGTCGTTCTCATATCTGCTCAACCAACTCGTTAGTCTTGGATTGTTTTAGATATAAAAAAAAATGTTATATTGTTTTAGCTATACTGTATGATAAGGATACTGGTGACATAGTTGAAGAAGTTCTCATACTGGAAGCTGCCCTGCTGACAGATCTTATCAATGGCTTTCAGGAACAGAGACTCGCCCTGTGGCCAATCGTGTTGCAGGAGCACCACCACGTGACCCAAGGAGAGGTCATCTCGGCTGTCCGTGAAGGCACGAAGCTGATATGATAAAAATGAAAATAGGTTATTTGAGTTTAAGGGGAATTAAAACCCTTATCAAAATAGTCCTGTGTTTAGCCTTATTTGTAAGGGCAGGGTTGAGGTACCTTGAAACAGGCGAACATCAGCTGAAGACAGAATGGCAGAATCGCTTTACTCGTACAGGGCAGCAGTCTCAGATCATTGCCTAGCAACAAAAATACACCACATTGTAAGCATGGACATAAAACAAAGACATTTGAAGATATCTCACACACAGTGAACCTTACCTTTCCTGGGCTTGTTTCTGGCTTTGCCCGATTCATCAGTGTTCTTGACTGGATCCTGGTTTTGGGGGACCAGCCCACCAACTACATCAAGTAACTTTTCACACGCCATCTGATACAGACGGAGACACAGAAAAACAGTGGCGCAATCTCTCTCTGGTTGTATGCATGTTTCTGGATGAGATCTCTTCATGTGCATACCCACCCTGTACTCTCCCAGTGCGTAGTGGCAGGAGGCCTGCTGTATAAGGGTCCTGTGGTGCTCCAGGTTACCCTGTCCTGGGGAGCTCTGTCCAGGCTGAGGCTGCTGAAACCCAGACATCTGGAGTAGGCTGGACAAGGCCTTACGGTAATGACCCTGGAAGAGAGGACACACACACGGACATTGAACACAAATCCATGGACATACACAGACAAACATTTACATACACAACACTGATGAACTCCTAACGAACAATGATCATTATTTATGTTTACCTGGTATATGATCATATCTGTGAAGAATATTCTGAACCACAGCCAGTTGTCTGTCTTCCAGGAGGAACAGATCTTGTTGAATTCTGGAGAATGGGTGTGAAAATATTTAATCAGAACGACAAACATTTGCTTAGACAGGACACGCATTTAGAGAGCACGCAGTTAGGAGCTGGGGGATGTATTTGGAGGGCGTACCGGTCCCCAGGCTGTCGTGGGACTGGAGGAGATCCCAGCTCTCCCTGGCCAAACGGAAGCTCTCCAGAGTCTCTGCCCACCCGGGCATCTCTGTTTTGTTGACCATGATGTTCCGGCCACGCCCCTTCCCCAGGCCCTCGTCATCATCTGAGCTCTGAAGAAACACCCAAATACATGCATGAGCATGTACACACACACATAGTCCACAATGACTTCCCATCTATCCTCTCACCATGGTCTTCTCCCGGCCGTCGGCCAGTTTGCGTTTCTTGTGAGCGTGTTTCCCTGCTCCTCTCTCCAGTTCTACCTCACTGTACACTGAGCTCAGGTCCTCCAGCAGTATCCACGACCCAGAGGCCAACGCATTCACACCTGCAACACACACACACACACAAATCAATACACATACCCCACACAAACAACCTCACTGTAAACTAAGGAGAGCCTCAAACAGAATCTCCACAAGACCAACGCTCAAAGGACAAAATTGTCATTTTCACAGTCATGTGAATACAAATACATATGAATACACAGTGGGAGAGACTGACCGTGAAACAGAGCAGGCTGTACAGCTGAGACGTAGAGGTAGGCACTACGGAAGAGGACCAGCGAGGCACAGATGACCACCTGACTGCAGCACCGCGACCTGGTCTCTCCCTCTAGACTGGGCAGGTAGCAACACAGCTCCTTAACCCACTGCAGCATCTCCACGTAGCCCCTACAAAACACACACGTAAACAGTGATGCACACACTTTAACACCCAGCATTATCCTGCAAAACACACACATGCATAGAGCATGTATAGGCTAACCACTCACAAGTAAAAACACACACACATTCACTTCAGTTACACACACATACTGGTAGATCATCTGTGCTCCTACCTCTGTCCCTTGTCCCCCTGCCACTCGCAACGAGCCCCCACCACTGCCAGGATATCCAGCAGTCTCTCCCAGGGCTCAGCCACCAACGAGGACTTCTCCGACAGCCCCTCAATCACATAGCGCTGGGACCCCCGAGACACACTGGGAGACTTCAGCCCACCACCCTCCTGAGAGCCTGAGAGAAGGGAGAAGATTAGTACAGAGCAACGTCATTGGACCGTGAAACACGTGGAAATGGAAAGTGTAAGCAAATGTGCAGAAAGAAAA
Source organism: Salvelinus fontinalis (assembly GCF_029448725.1). Taxonomy (NCBI): domain Eukaryota; kingdom Metazoa; phylum Chordata; class Actinopteri; order Salmoniformes; family Salmonidae; genus Salvelinus; species Salvelinus fontinalis. Next base: position 23,705,316 of record NC_074693.1, read on the forward strand.
GAAGGAGAAATTGAGGAGGGTAAAAGAAAAATCATGAAACTAGCTGATGGCATGCAAGTAGTAGCAATGTGGAGGTGGCATGCAATGAGAAAGAATTTAGATCAAATGAAGATATTATAAATAGTACTCAGCTACCGTTTAGGGCTTTGCCCTGCAGCTGTCCGTCAGCAGACGGGCCCCGCGTGACATAACCGATGTAAAACTCTGCTGCTTTCAGCATGTACTTCAGCAGCAGACTGGCAGGCAGACGCATGTCCACGTTGTTTATGATCAACGGGAGAACGTCACACACTGTGAGAGAGGAAGAAAAGTAACATAGAATGCACATATAGTTACTTTACATTTGTCTTCTTTTGAGGTCCAAATGAACTAGGTTTTGATCATCTGATTCAGAGAAATTTCTCACCAAACAGCTTCCTGAAACAGTTGACAGGTGTCTCCAGTTTTTCAGCCGTCTCCGCCTCCAATAGGGAATCTCCCAAGTTGACCTAGAATGCGAGTGCAAACAAAGCTACAGATAAATGATTCTGTGTCATTGAACACGGTGTTGAAGGTCAGAGGTGAGAGGTTACGTACCCCGTGTTGGACCACAGACTCTGGGAAGCGCCTGAGCAGTAACAGAAGCATCTCAGCCTTCTCCAGGGTGTTGAAGCACTGTTCTGTGGCCTTCAGCAGCACCTCACACTGCACTGGGCCAGGCAGGGTTTCAAACAGACCTACAGTAAACACACACAATACAGTGTTAACACTTCTAACATTTCACTCAATCAGGAAAGATCTCAAGTTGATCTAACACACACACACAGTCCTCACCTCGTAGGAACTGAGCCTGTTTGTCCTGACAGTCGCTCCGCAGGGCAGCTGTGATAACAGTAATCTCCCGCCACACAACAGGCTGATCAGGGAAATTGATGAACCTGAAGGACACAGCACACACAACAGCAGTTACATCAGTCATCAACAGTACTGTGTGCAGAAGTAGCGAGATAAGAACGTTCACTCACATGTCATACAGCAGTCTGCCCGCTGAAGCCGTCTTCTCTGCATTTCTCTCAATGGTGTACATCTCATGCTGTCAAGAAAAGAGACCAATGTGACATTCCATTCCAGCCTTTGTGCTACAAAGCCAATGACCAGAACTCTTGACAGAGACTAGCTGGACTACTACATGTGTTCCAAATGGCTCGTTAGTAATTTGTCAAACCCGAGTTTAGTCCGCTAGCGTTTCAATGTCATTCACTAGACGCAGCTTACCTGAATATTAAAGTCCGTGGGATAGAGGGTTCGAGCGGTTATCAGCCAAGCCTTGGCTGCACACGGGTCCTCGGACACTAGATCCCGAGCCCGTTTCACTAAAAACTCGCAGTCCTTTTGTGCTGACATATTTGCTCGTATTATTGAAGTCCGCGAGGTACAGGGTTAGTGCGGTTATCAGACATAAACAAACCAAAATATGAATTTCCTATTGTTGAAATTGGGGTATTTGTTTATCGCTCCGTTCAATGGCAAACTTTTGATGACATCACGACTTGCAGTCGCAGATGTGATGTCATTGGGCTCGAGGGATCGTATTTCCAGGTAAATGCTGCCACCTGGTGCAATGACAGAATATTGCACACATAAAATGAAGGGCGAATCTTGATAAAAACGCGTCAACGCAAAATAAACATCATAAAAAGCACGAGTTTTTATTAAATAACAATAATAATAATTTAACCTTTATTTAACTAGTCAAGTCAGTTAAGAACAAATTCGTATTTACAATGACGGCCTACCCCGGGCAAACCCGGACGACGCTGGGCCAATTGTACGCAGCCCAATGGGACTCCCAATTACGGCCGGATGTGATACAGCCTGGTTTCGAACCAGGGACTGTAGTGACGCATCTTGTACTGAGATGGAATGCCTAGACCGCTGCGCCACTCCATTCTAGTCATGGATTTATCGCTCAAAATATAATCCATTCGAGGTGCAAATGTTATTTTGTCAAATATACATTGTAAACCTGTTTCAAGAGAACCAACAGGAATAGACTGAAACTTTCCACCAAAACTGTGGTGGAAAATAAATGAAAACATGTTTTCTTTGCGCAGGCGCCGTGGTCGTATGAAATGCCCGCTATCTGCATCGCTATTGGTTTTCCTTCCTGCCTGTTTCACCAGAATCCCATCTGAGATCGACACAGCAGACTGTACGACCTAAAATAAGATATTTTCTGTGGTAAAATTACGGTTTCTTCGTGGCAAGGCAAAAGGCAACGGCTGGAGTTAACGCGGCAAGTAAAGTTGGATACGAGGGACATAGTTTTTAAATATAGTATTATAATTAGCTTTTTTATTTTTTTACGTTTACCACGACAGCTTGTGTGGTTTAAAAACAAGCCAAGTTGTCAGCTTTGACACAGTAGTGCAACATGCTAGCTAACGTTAATAACTAACAGTCTAGCACAAGGCCTGCAAACTGTAGCTAGCAGAGTCAAAAGGCTGTTAATAACAATAGCTTGCTAATGAAGTCTTGACTGTCAAGATTAGCCATGTCACTGGCTAGTAAAGGGCCCTCATTGATGTTAGCTAGATAACTGGCTTGTTAGTTTAGCGACACCTTTCACCTGGTTAACACAACCACAGTCATAATTATGGATAAACTCCGCCCATTTCCACAATTTCTCTAATTAAAATTTCATGTGAAACCTAACCTTAACCACATGCCTAACCATAACCTTTAAATTAGGACCAAAAATCAAAATCTTATTGTTAATTTTGACTTTGTGGCTATGGATTCTGACTTAGTACCTGTGATGCCTAACGTTAGTCTAGTGGAAACCCGTTCACCAATCATTTAGTATTTTATTCTACCGTTCTGAACAGGAAGACAAATTTAGCACAGTTTTGTCCTGTGCTTTGGAGTTCGTAAACAAACTAATTCCGAATAATCAAGATTGGATTGTGCAAGTGTGTAATCTTTGGAAATAATACATTATGATAGATTACAACTCAGATTTGAGCATGTCTTTCTTTCAACTTTGTGTGCATCATTTGGAAGGTGTGTCACATAGCATATCCATGACAGCATTGGCAAGCAAATTGGGAGTTCCTAGAAGGCGTTACCCAAGATCCTTTAGCAAGAGTACAATGATCAGACCTGTTTTTTACGGTGTCTGGATCAGACTCGGCAACCAGGTTCAGGACAGTTCTTTGTACAAGGTGACAACTTGACCTCTAATGACCCTTCAGTGACACTTCTACCACCCTCTGACCTACACTACATGACCAAAAGTATGTGGACGCCTGCTCATTGAACATTTCATTGTTAAATCATGGGCATTAATATGAAGTTGGTCCCCCCCCCCCCCCCCCCCCCCATGCTGCTGTAACAGCCATTTTTCTGGGAAGGCTTTGCGCTAGATGTTGGAACATTGCTGTGGGGACTTGCTAACAATCAGCTACGCGCATTAGTGAGGTCGGGCACGGATGTTGGGTGGGTAGGCCTGGCTCGCATTCAGCGTTCCAATTCATCCCAAAGTTCTTCCACACTGATCTTGACAAACCATTTCTGTATGAAACTCGCTTTGTGCACTGGGGGCATTGTCATGCTGAAACAGGAAAGGGCGTTCCCCAGACTTTTGCGACAGTTGGAAGAACAGACTTGTCATTGTATGCTGTAGTGTTAAGTTTTCTCTTCACTGAAACTAAGGGGCCTAGTCCGAACCATGAAAAACAGCCCCAAACCATTATTCCTCCTCCACCAAACTTTAGTTGGCACTATGCATTGGGGCAGGTAGTGTTCTCCTGGCATCCGCCAAACACTAATTCGTCACTGCGACATTTCCACGTCGCAGTGACAGCACTTGCAGTTGACCAGGCAGAAATTTGATTAACTGACTTGTTGGAAAGGTGGCATCCTATGACTGTGCCAAGTTGAAAGTCACTGAGCTCTTCAGTAAGGCCATTCTACTGTCAATGTTTGTCTATGGAGATTGCAAGGCTTTGTTTTCAATGTTACACACCTGTCAGCAACAGGTGTGGCTGAACTAGCCAAATCCACTAATTTGAAGGGTTGTCCACATACTTTTGTGTATTTAGAGCATGCTCTCTGTGTAGGACCTTGTGTTTTCAAGACAACTAGGCTGCATAACATCAAGGCAGATGTATCAATTATTTATAATACTGTGTATATATACACGTCATTGATTTTAATTCCCCTTCTGATGAACAAATAGCACCTTTGTCTAAGAACCCTTGTACATTAGACCCAAGTGTTATGCAATAATTCTTATCACGGAGGTGGTAACGGCGGCAAATTTCAATAGAGGCAGCAGCACTTAACTGGATTGTGTTAGTTCGCGGTGCACTGGACTGCAATACCAAACCTGCTTACACAAGATCCTTCTTACATTGGCAACCTGGTCATTGTTTTATAGAATATTAGTATCAACACTAGTCCTACCCAGGGGAGAATAACTGCCCCCTCTCATTGAAGCCACAGCAGTTGAAGGCCGAATGCGGTACTGCAGGCATTGTTAGCAGTGAAGAAAAAAATAAATTTAGAAGACATTCATGGTACCAATAATTGCTTCTAATACACCAGATGTATGTCCTTGAACCTATTTATTTTAAAATCGCACACAGAAGTTATAATTTAGTTGCTAATGGCAGCCTGATATATACCGGTTGGCCTCAATGAGGGGGCAGCACTGATCTAGCCTGCAACGTCACTTCCTGGCGTAGCTCAAACTGTGAATGTTATGTCTCCATGAGACGCCATCGTAACCGACTTAACTCAATATCGCATTGAAGCCAAATTTTCACACTGGAATGAATGGTGTCAAGTGATCGATGGCTTTATCCATTCATATATACAGTCATTGGTCCTACCGCAGAACCTGATGCCTTCTGGATACAAGCCTCGTCACACAATCCTTCTCTACTATGCATGAGGGAGTTTTTGCAGACTGGTTGACCATCCATTTACAATGTTATTATAGCCATGGCATGTTTTGCTGAGAGGAACAGGAAGCTTCCATTCACACAGTTTCAGCATCAATAGATAATATTGCATTTTAAATATGTGGATTTTCAATTTAATATTTTTTTTAATTCCCTCCCACAGGTTGAAAATCATCCAAGAGTTCGTCTCCCCAGCGGTGATGCTTGTGGCGTAGGCTCAGGGTGTGTCTCACCTCCCATGGCTGTTACCACCATGGACCCAGAGTCAGCCTGCACATCACAGCCCCAGGGCTCCCTTGGTAAAAGTGGGGGCTCCCTGCTATCTGGCAGGGGTTTGGTGGCAGCGCTCACCCCTCGAGGGAAGCACTATGCGTGTGGTTCCATAGCTGCCTTCACCAACATCATGGTGACATTCCCCATCCAGAAAGTTCTGTTCAGGCAGCAGCTGCACGGTGTGCGGGCCAGAGAGGCTGTCGGACAGCTCCAACGGGACGGGATGAGGAACCTCTACAGGGGGCTGCTCCCTCCTCTTCTCCAGAAGACCACCACGGTAGCCATCATGTTCGGCCTGTACGAGGACTTCTCCCATGTCTTACTGGACCAGGTGTCCACAGGCAGCGGCATTCCCGAGCTGGTGACGCGGAGCTTCGCAGCTGCACTGGCAGGCACGGCAGAGGCTGCCCTGATGCCGTTTGAGCGGGTGCAGACTCTCCTCCAGGACCACCGGCACCACGGCCGCTTCCACAACACGGCCCACACCTTCCGGACGCTCCTAAGCGAGTACGGTGTGAAGGAGTGCTACCGCGGCCTGGTGCCAGTCTTAATAAGAAACGGTCCCAGTAACATGCTGTTCTTCGGGCTCCGCGGGCCCATCAAGGAGCAGCTCCCTGAGGCCTCCAGCCGTGCCGGCCACCTGGTCAATGACTTTGTGTGTGGAGGGGTGCTGGGGGCAGCGCTGGGGATCATGTTCTACCCGCTGAACGTGGTGAAGTCCCGTGCCCAGTCCCAAGTTGGGGGTGCGTTCCGGCCTTGTGGGGAGGTGTTAATGATGGTTTGGCGGGAGAGAGGCGGCAGCGTGGCCATGCTGTTCAGAGGGGCCCACCTCAACTACCACCGCTCCCTTCTCTCCTGGGGCATCATCAACGCCACATACGAGCTGCTGCTCAAAGTGTTCTGATATGGAACGGGGGATAGAAAGAGGGGGAGGTGTAGAAAGAGGGCGTGAGAGAAAAAATGAAAGACTTGGGTAAGTGTTGTTTGAGTGTGAGGATGATCGCGATTTTTTGTTGTTTTATTGGATCCCCATTAGCTGTTGCACAAGCAGCAGCTATTCTTCCTGGGGTCCATACAGAACATCAATAGACAAGAACAGCTCAAGGACAGAACTACATTAAAAAAAAAAAACACCTATAGCATTCATATCAATGCATACACACAAACTAGGTCAAATAGGGGAGAGGCGTTGTGCCGCGAGGTGTTGCTTTATCTGTTTTTTGAATTGATGCTGTCTCTCGTGTTTGGCACTTGAAACTGATGTGCCCACTGCCTACCCAAAAATGTCCAGATAGTTTGTGGGGGGTAAGTGTCTACGGCAAGCAGAAGAGGACAAAGGGTATCTGAAAGGTGAAGTTTCTCTACTGACAATGGCCATCGGGTCTGTGAGATGAATTGCCGGTCTTGTTTAAAGTCACAGTATCAAAGTGAGAGGTCTGGGTCCAACGAAAGCCTTCAATCTGTTTTTTATTTTTATAAATGTATCACTTGAAATGGATTTGACAAATGATTGACATTCTGTAAGTACCTTTCCCATTGTAGTCTGATGTGGTACCCAACAAAGTTTCACAGGCAGTTTCACGGGGGGAAGCCTTTTCAGTGACCAAGAGCACCTCTTAAAGAACTGTTCATTGTACTGACCAGTATTTCTGTGTGCATTGATTATTAGTCCCTTCAACCCCTGCTTTCCCTGCTCTGGTTCTCTGACTGTGAGCTCTGCTATTTACCATGTCAGTCATCTTGCATTATGCACAGATTTGACCATATGCGGCGTACGACCCTAGCGGCTTGCGGTGTACGACCCTAGCGGCTTGCGGCGTACGACCCTAGGGGCTTGCGGCGTACGACCCTAGCGGCTTGCGGCGTACGACCCTAGGGACTTGCGGCGTACGACCCTAGGGACTTGCGGCGTACGACCCTAGGGACTTGCGGCGTACGACCCTAGGGGCTTGCGGCGTACGACCCTAGGGGCTTGCGGCGTACGACCCTAGGGGCTTGCGGCGTACGACCCTAGGGGCTTGCGGCGTACGACCCTAGGGGCTTGCGGCGTACGACCCCAACTGTGTTTGTCCTGTAGGTATAGCGCTCGCCAGCTTGTAGTCCTAAAACACGGAAATGAGTTACCTCTGGTTCGTTCAGCCATTCCTTTGGGGAAAGTGAATGGGGAATGACTATGGTTTGGGGTAAACGCCGAAAATAAGGTCAGCATTTAACACAGGCTTAGAAGATCTTATACGTTGTGTTCTATGCGATACCATGTCAGTTAACAGGACCTTTATGAATTATGAAGACTGTGCTTTTTTTATTAAATAAATGCGTCAATTCACAAGTGACATTAGCTGATGAAGATTATCTCATAGAACAAAATGACAAAAATCTTCTAAGCCTGTGTATACCACAGACCTTTATCCAAAAACCCTACAAAAACTAAATTTTGCCATTGCCATGGTTCTTTGGACAAAGCCTGAGTTAGTGCCTACCAAAATACGTTGTTACTGTTGCTCTCTATAGTGCTCTCTTTTACTTGAAGGATGATTGGAAAAAGCAGTAGCTTAGAAGCACAGGAGAACTGGACTAGGGAAGTGCTATATTTCTTCACTGTTATGTCATCCAATGCCAATCTAACCTAATCTTAAATGTTTGTCAAATGTGTGTTTAATTAGCATATTCCCGAAGTGCAACTTGTAGTGTTTGTCTGTCAAAGTGTTGACAAGTACCCATTGGTTTAAGTATAATTAAAATGTACTTGTTACCCATAACTTCTAGTTCTTCATGAAATAGAGTGGGGGGGGGTGGGGGGGGAATACACACCAGCAATACAGGAACACACATGTTTTGCCTATCAATTTATACTTCCATCTCTCGATGTAATCCTTCATTTACACACTTGTTTCTCTCCATATGTATTTTTCCCTTGCTCTCTCTTTCTCTCCATTCTTACTGCTGAAAACTTGTGCACACTTCTCTGCCCATAATCCCTGTTGACATAATGGGCTCACATTTTAAGCTTCAGTAGAGGCAGTCGCCATGCAGCAGCCCACACTGAATATGACAGGCCAGAATAGGGAAGGCATGCTGCTAGGGGATTGAGACTGGGCTAGAAAGAGGGCACTGGAGGAGTGTGTGAACGAGTATGAAGGAGATTTAATGCAGAAGAAAGTGAGAAAAGGGATGGGGAGTAGTGTTGTGGCACAGAAAGTGAAATCTGCCATTTACTTTGACCCTCTCGCGATCTATATGCCTTCTGTATTTTCAACAACAATTCTTAGCGCTGAATAAGATCAGTACACTTTTCTAGCTTTGAAGGTACAAGTATGTTTTACTGAGTGTTTCAGAAAAACTTTCACTAGGCTATTACTTAAAACATTTCCAAAATAATTGCAGATCTGTTATTGGTCACAGATTTTAAATTAATGTGCTGCTAACCAAGCCAGCAAGCATTGAAAATAAACAGTTAAAATGTCTGAACGACTGAAAGAGAAAGCATACTCTTTTGTCAATTTGTGTATAATCTGTAATTTTTCCCCAATCAAAAACAAGTCATGACGTTCAATCATATTGTGAAGATACACTATAAACAGTCCCTTCAGAAAGTATTCACACCCCTTGACTTTTTCTGCATTTTGTTGTGTTGCAGCTTGAATTTAAAATGGATTAAATTGAGATTTATTTGGTCACTGCCCTACACACAATACCCCTTAAAATATCAAAGTAGAATTGTGATTTTTCTCAATGTTAAACTAAAAATGAAAGGCTGAAATGTTTTGAGTCCATAACAATTCAACCCCATTGTTTTAGCAAGCCTAAATAAGTTCAGGAGGAAACATGTGCTTAAGTTGCATGGACTCATTGTGCACAATAATAGTCTTTAACGTGATTTTTGAATGACTACCTCATCTCTATACCCCACACATACAATTATCAATTGGTCCCTCAGTCGAGCAGTGAATTTCAAACACAGATTCAACCAAAAAGACCAGGGAGGTTTTCCAATGTCTCGCAAAGAAGGGCATCTATTGGTAGATGGTTAAACAAAAAAAGCCATTGAAAATCCTTTTGAGCATAGTGAAGTTATTAATTACATGTTCGATAAGTCGCTCTGGATAAGAGCGTCTGCTAAATGACTTAAATGTAAATGTAATAGTGTATCAATACACCCAGTCACTACAAAGATCAAATTGTATTGGTCACATACACATGATTAGCAGGTGTAGCGAAATGCTTGTGCTTCTAGCTCCGATCAGTGCAGTAATATCTAACAAATTACACAATATATACCCAATACACACAAATCTAAGTAGGAATTAAGACTATATACATATGGAGGAGCGATGTCAGAGCGGAACGGACTAAGATACAGCAGAATAGTATAGAAAACAGTCAATCAAATTTTATTGGTCACATACACATGGTTAGCAGATGTTAATGCGAGTGTAGCGAATGCTTGTAAATGCAGTATATACATATGAGATGAGTAATGCAAGATATGTAAACATTAAGTGAATGAGATACCATAGAATACAGTATATAAACTCAGCATAGAAAGAAAAGTCCCTTTTTCAGTACCCTGTCTTTAAAAGATCATTCGTAAAAATCGAAATGACTTCGCAGATCTTCATTGTAAATGGTTTAAACACAGTTTTCCGTGCTTGTTCAATGAACCATAAACAATTAATGAACATGCACCTGTGGAACGGTCGTTAAGACACTAACAGCTTACAGACGGTAGGCAATTAAGGTCAAGGTTATGAAAACTTAGGACCCTAAAGAGGCCTTTCTAATGACTCTGAAAAACACCAAAAGAAAGATGCCCAGGGTCCCTGCTCATCTGCGTGAACGTGCAAGAAGGCATGAGAACTGCAGATGTGGCCAGGGCAATCAATTGCAATGTCCGTACTGTGAGACGCCTAAGACAGAGCTACAGGGAGACAGGACGGACAGCTAATCGTCCTCACAGTGGCAGACCACGTGTTCAACACCTGCACAGGATCGGTACATCTGAACATCACACCTGCGGAACAGGCACAGGATGGCAACTGCTCGAGTTACACCAGGAACGCACAATCCCTCCATCAGTACTCAGACTCTCCGCAATAGGCTGAGAGAGGCTGGACTGAGGAATTGTAGGCCTGTTGTAAGGCAGGTCCTCACCAGACATCACCGGCAACAACGTTGACTATGGGCACAAACCCACCATCGCCGGACCAGACAGGACTGGCAAAAAGTGCTCTTCGCTGACGAGTCGCGGATTTGTCTCACCAGGGGTGATGGTCGGATTCACGTTTATCGTCGAAGGAATGAGCGTTACACCGAGGCCTGTACTCTGGAGCGGGATCGATTTGGAGGTGGAGGGTCCGTCATGTTCTGGGGCGGTGTGTCACAGCATCATCGGACTGAGCTTGTTGTCATTGCAGGCAATCTCAACGCTGCGTTACAGGAAAGACATCCTCCTCCCTCATGTGGTACCCTTCCTGCAGGCTCATCCTGACATGACCCTCCAGCATGACAATGCCACCAGCCATACTGCTCGTTCTGTGCGGGATTTCCTGCAAGACAGGAATGTCAGTGTTCTGCCGTGGCCAGCGAAGAGCCCGGATCTCAATCCCATTGAGCACGTCTGGGACCTGTTGGATCGGAGGGCTAGGGCCATTCCCCCCAGAAATGTCCGGGAACTTGCAGGTGCCTTAGTGGAAGAGTGGGGTAACATCTCACAGCAAGAACGGGCAAATCTGGTGCAGTCCATGAGGAGGAGATGCACTGCAGTACTTAATACAGCTGGTGGCCACACCAGATACTGACAGTTACTTTTGATTTTGACCCCCCCCCCCTTTGTTCAGGGACACTATTCAATTTATGTTTATGTCTCAGTTGTTGAATCTTGTTATGTTCATACAAATATTTACACGTTAAATTTTCTGAAAATAAACGCAGTTGACAGTGAGAGGACGTTTCTTTTTTTTGTTGAGTTTACATATGAGATGGGAAATGCAAGATATGTAAACATTAAGTGACTAAGATACCATAGAATAGTATAGAATACAGTATATACATATGAGATGAGTAATGCTAGATATGTAAACATTATTAAAGTGACTAGTGTTCCATTCCTTAAAGTGGGCAGTGATTTCTAGCCCATGCCTATAGGCATCAGCCTCTAATGTGCTAGTGATGGCTGTTTAATAGATACAGGCGTCTTTCCTAACTCAGTTGCCGGAGAGGAAGGAAACTGCTCAGGAATTTCACCATTAGGCCAATGTTGACTTTAAAACAGTTACAGAGTTTATTGGCTGTGATAGGAGAAAACTGAGGATGGATCAACGTTGTAATTACTCCACAATACTAACCTAAATGACAGAGTGAAAAGAAGGAAGCCTGTACAGAATACAAATATTCCAAAACAGCCATCCTGTTTGCAGCAAGGCACTAAAGTAATACTTAAAAAATGTGATAAGCAATGATCTTTTTGTCCTGAATACAAAGTGTTATGTTTGGGGCAAATCCAATACAACACATTATTACTGAGTACCACTCTCCATATTTTCAAGCATAGTGCTGGCTGCATCATGTTATGGTTATGCTTGCAATCGTTCAGGACTGGGATTTTCAGGATAAAAATAAACAGAATGGAGCTAAGCACAGGCAAAATCCGAGAGGAAACCTGGTTCAGTCTGCTTTCCACCAGACACTGTGAGATTAATTCACCTTTCAGCAGGACAATAACCTAAAATACAAGGCCAAATCTACACTGGATTAGTTTACCAAGAAGACAGTGAATGTTGGCCGAGTTACAGTTTTAACTTAAATCTGCTCGAAATTCTATGGCAAGACTTTAAAATGGTTATCTAGCAATGATTAATAACCAATTTGACAGAGCTTGAAGAATTTAGAAAATAATAATGCAAATAGTGTACAATCCAGGTGTGCAAAACCATTAGAAATTTACCCAGAAAGACTCAGCTGTCATGACTGCCAAAGGTGATTCTCCCATGTATTGACTCAGGGGTGTGAATACTTATGTAAATTCAATATTTTTGTATTTTTGTCATATTTCTGCCCTGCTAGAGCTGCCCCGGTTAACTGTAAGTGCTGTTACTGTGAAGTGGAAACGTCTAGGAGCAACAACTGCTCAGCAGCGAAGTGGTAGGCCACACAAACTCACAGAACGGGACCGGCGAGTGCCGAAGCACATAAAATTCGTCTGTCCTCACTACCGAGTTCCAAACTGCCTCTGGAAGCAATGTCAGCACAAGAACTGTTCGTAGGAAGCTTCATGAAATGGGTTTCCATGGCTGATTAGCCGCACACATGCCCAAGATTACCATGCGCAATGCCAAGTGTCAGCTGGAGTGGTGTAAAGCTTGCCACTGTTGGACTCTGGAGCAGTGGAAACGTGTTCTCTGGAGTGATGAATCACACTTTAACATCTGGCAGTGCCCCCGTGCACAAAGTGAGGTTCATACAGAAATGGTTTGTTGAGATCGGTGTGGAAGAACCTGACTGGCCTGCACAAAGCCCTGACCTCAACACCATCGAACACCTTTGGGATGAATTGGAACGCCGACTACGAGTCAGGCCTAATCGCCCAACACCAGTGCCCGACCTCCCAGATGCTCTTGTGGCTGAATAGAAGCAAGTCCCTTCAGCAATGTTCCAACTTCTAGTGGAAAGCCTTCCCAGAAGAGTGGAGGCTGTTAGAGCAGCAAAGGAGGGGAGCAACTCCATATTAATACCCATGATTTTGGAATGAGATGGTCGACGAGCAGGTGTCCACATACTTTTGGTAATGTAGTGTAATTAACAATTTAGTAAAAGTAAATTTTTTATATAAAGGTTTTATAGAAATGCTTCTTAAACCGTTGTGTACGTGTGTCATCATTTGGGTGTGAGTGAGTCAACATTATCATTGTGAACTTGACGCTTCAGATCTTCCATTTTCGGTTCAGTCATTACTCACTGTTACTGTTCACCTTGTTCTTACTGAAACGACCAGCTAATCGCTATTGACAAACCACACAGGAAATTTTGCCATGCATACTACTCAAAACACACTTTCATTGTATGTCCATATAAGCTTACAAACCATGACTCTAATTAACACAATAAAGGGTATGTCTACATGCTATGGTATTATGGCAATTTCAGGTCAAGAAACATTTTACCATTCCCCTGATTTCCACTACCCAGAAGTAAAATTCTCACAACAGTATGTCACTTCCATTTGCATGCAGAATCTGTCCACAAGACATTAGCCTTCACCCGAAACGGTAACACCAACCGAACAATCTTACTGGTACAGCCTGCGACTGGGGAAATGAGGACAACTGTCAAGCCAAGCCACAGGGCTGGTTAGTATGGCTATGTGAGGGCCTGGATCTGACTGCTGGGTTAAGAAGTCAGACGTTGGAAGATAACGATCAGATTAAGGGCAATGTGACATGGGGACTTTGGTCTGGAGAGAGATGGACTGGGCAGAAGGCACAGACGTGCCCCAGGCAGTTCAGCTAGGGCTTCCCCCTGTAGATTGCTACTGAAAGGCCTTTTGTCTTTCTATGGGTGTTCACTAATCAGGACTGAGTAGGAAAGTGCAGTGTGACTTTTACACATATGCAGAGGTGGATTTTCATTAACTTGCTTAGTTTCCACTATATTGTTTTTTCTTACACAGTCATTCTGGGTAAGTGATGACTCATGTTAAAGGCATGATGGAAGGAAGCTCAGTATTGTGACAAGCCCTGTTCACAAGTACTGCTACAAATATTTACCCCAGGGTTCAATGTCAGGTCAACATTTATGTTCCTAAGTCATGGTGAATAGGGCCAATTAATAGGCTTATTTTACAGATACAGATCCCAACTGAATATTTGAAAAATGTCTACTGCACAGAGCAGGCAAGCAGCTTGTTGTGTTTGTGGTTTTACATTGTTCCATAGTGTCTTATCACAAATTATCAGGATAGAGAATGTAAGAGCTGGGCTAGTGGCCAAAACAGCCCAAAATATGAGATCATCACATCACATTTATTTTCAAACAATACTTTAATTAAGATCAACGTTAATGATGAATGGCATGAAAAGAAAATATCCATAATTGATTGTTCTTCCATGAAGTTTCCTGTGTGGCTCAGTTGGTAAAGCACGGCGCTTGCGATGCCAGGGTTGTGGGTTTGATTTCCACGTGAGACCAGTATGAACTCACTACTATAAGTCCTTCTGGATAAATGTAAACGTTTAATGACATCAAAGACAGATATGGCTTTAGTGAAGTTTGTCTAAAGAGACTGGTTTCTCTGTATTCCCATGGAACAGTAGATGCACCTGCCTTTCCAACCTGGTCTGCCCTTTTCCAGAGACGGTAGTTAGATCTCACATGCCTTTTTGCTGTTATCTATTTAAACATGTTACATCAATAAATGACTGCGCAGTGTGTTTAGAATCAGTTTCTATCCCATTTTTGTGATAGGTACAATATTGAAGTCCCTCCAGATCTAATGGATTTGGTGAGGGAGATTAACAGGTGGCATCAGATGTCGGTGAGCCAATTGGTGGGCAGCACTTTGGATAAACCAAGCTGAGCCAAACCATCCAGATAGTTACAGTGGCTTGCGAAAGTATTCACCCCCTTGGCATTTTTCCTATTTTGTTGCCTTACAACCTGGAATTAAAATTGATTTTTGGGGGGGTTGTGTCATTTGATTTACACAACATGCCTACCACTTTGAAGATACAAAATATTTCTTATTTTGAAACAAACAAGAAATAAGATGAAAAAAACTGAAAACGTAACTATTCACCCCTCCCAAAGTCAATACTTTGTAGAGCCACTTTTTGCAGCAATTACAGCTGCAAGTCTCTTGGGGTATGTCTCTATAAGCTTGGCACATCTATCCACTAGGATTTTTGCCCATTCTTCAAGGCAAAACTGCCCCATCGCCTTCAAGTTGGATGGGTTCCGCTGGTGCACAGTAATTTACATTTACATTTAAGTCATTTAGCAGACGCTCTTATCCAGAGCGACTTACAAATTGGTGCATTCACCTTATGATATCCAGTGGAACAGCCACTTTACAATAGTGCATCTAAATCTTTTAAGGGGGGGGGGGGGGGGGGGTCAGAAGGGTTACTTTATCCTATCCTAGGTATTCCTTAAAGAGGTAGGGTTTCAGGTGTCTCCGGAAGGTGGTGATTGACTCCGCTGTCCTGGCGTCGTGCGGGAGTTTGTTCCACCATTGGGGTCCAGAGCAGCGAACAGTTTTGACTGGGCTGAGTGGGAACTGTACTTCCTCAGTGGTAGGGAGGCGAGCAGGCCAGAGGTGGATGAACGCAGTGCCCTTGTTTGGGTGTAGGGCCTGATCAGAGCCTGAAGGTACTGAGGTGCCGTTCCCCTCACAGCTCCGTAGGCAAGCACCATGGTCTTGTAGCGGATGCGAGCTTCAACTGGAAGCCAGTGGAGAGAGCGGAGGAGCGGGGTGACGTGAGAGAACTTGGGAAGGTTGAACACCAGACGGGCTGAGGCGTTCTGGATGAGTTGTAGGGGTTTAATGGCACAGGCAGGGAGCCCAGCCAACAGCGAGTTGCAGTAATCCAGACGGGAGATGACAAGTGCCTGGATTAGGACCTGCGCCGCTTCCTGTGTGAGGCAGGGTCGTACTCTGCGGATGTTGTAGAGCATGAACCTACAGGAACGGGCCACCGCCTTGATGTTAGTTGAGAACGACAGGGTGTTGTCCAGGATCACGCCAAGGTTCTTAGCGCTCTGGGAGGAGGACACAATGGAGTTGTCAACCGTGATGGCGAGATCATGGAACGGGCAGTCCTTCCCCGGGAGGAAGAGCAGCTCCGTCTTGCCGAGGTTCAGCTTGAGGTGGTGATCCATCATCCACACTGATATGTCTTCCAGACATGCAGAGATGCGATTCGCCACCTGGTCATCAGAAGGGGGAAAGGAGAAGATTAATTGTGTGTCATCTGCATAGCAATGATAGGAGAGACCATGTGAGGTTATGACAGAGCCAAGTGACTTGGTGTATAGCGAGAATAGGAGAGGGCCTAGAACAGAGCCCTGGGGGACACCAGTGGTGAGAGCACGTGGTGAGGAGACAGATTCTCGCCACGCCACCTGGTAGGAGCGACCTGTCAGGTAGGACGCAATCCAAGCGTGGGCCGCGCCGGAGATGCCCAACTCGGAGAGGGTGGAGAGGAGGATCTGATGGTTCACAGTATCGAAGGCAGCCGATGGGTCTAGAAGGATGAAAGCAGAGGAGAGAGAGTTAGCTTTAGCAGTGCGGAGCGCCTCCGTGATACAGAGAAGAGCAGTCTCAGTTGAATGACTAGTCTTGAAACCTGACTGATTTGGATCAAGAAGGTCATTCTGAGAGAGATAGCAGGAGAGCTGGCCAAGGACGGCACGTTCAAGAGTTTTGGAGAGAAAAGAAAGAAGGGATACTGGTCTGTAGTTGTTGACATCGGAGGGATCGAGTGTAGGTTTTTTCAGAAGGGGTGCAACTCTCGCTCTCTTGAAGACGGAAGGGACGTAGCCAGCGGTCAAGGATGAGTTGATGAGCGAGGTGAGGTAAGGGAGAAGGTCTCCGGAAATGGTCTGGAGAAGAGAGGAGGGGATAGGGTCAAGCGGGCAGGTTGTTGGGCGGCTGGCCGTCACAAGACGCGAGATTTCATCTGGAGAGAGAGGGAAGAAAGAGGTCAGAGCACAGGGTAGGGCAGTGTGAGCAGAACCAGCGGTGTCGTTTGACTTAGCAAACGAGGATCGGATGTCGTCGACCTTCTTTTCAAAATGGTTGACGAAGTCATCTGCAGAGAGGGAGGGGGGGGAGGGGGAGGAGGATTCAGGAGGGAGGAGAAGGTGGCAAAGAGCTTCCTAGGGTTAGAGGCAGATGCTTGGAATTTAGAGTGGTAGAAAGTGGCTTTAGCAGCAGAGACAGAAGAGGAAAATGTAGAGAGGAGGGAGTGAAAGGATGCCAGGTCCGCAGAGAGGCGAGTTTTCCTCCATTTCCGCTCGGCTGCCCGGAGCCCTGTTCTGTGAGCTCGCAATGAGTCGTCGAGCCACGGAGCAGGAGAGGAGGACCGAGCCGGCCTGGAGGATAGGGGACATAGAGAGTCAAAGGATGCAGAAAGGGAGGAGAGGAGGGTTGAGGAGGCAGAATCAGGAGATAGGTTGGAGAAGGTTTGAGCAGAGGGAAGAGATGATAGGATGGAAGAGGAGAGAGTAGCGGGGGAGAGAGAGCAAAGGTTGGGACGGCGCGATACCATCCGAGTAGGGGCAGTGTAGGAAGTGTTGGATGAGAGCGAGAGGGAAAAGGATACACAGTAGTGGTCGGAGACTTGGAGGGGAGTTGCAATGAGGTTAGTGGAAGAACAGCATCTAGTAAAGATGAGGTCAAGCGTATTGCCTGCCTTGTGAGTAGGGGGGGAGGTGAGAGGGTGAGGTCAAAAGAGGAGAGGAGTGGAAAGAAGGAGGCAGAGAGGAATGAGTCAAAGGTAGACGTGGGGAGGTTAAAGTCACCCAGAACTGTGAGAGGTGAGCCGTCCTCAGGAAAGGAGCTTATCAAGGCATCAAGCTCATTGATGAACTCTCCGAGGGAACCTGGAGGGCGATAAATGATAAGGATGTTAAGCTTGAAAGGGCTGGTAACTGTGACAGCATGGAATTCAAAGGAGGCGATAGACAGATGGGTAAGGGGAGAAAGAGAGAATGACCACTTGGGAGAGATGAGGATCCCGGTGCCACCACCCCGCTGACCAGAAGCTCTCGGGGTGTGCGAGAACACGTGGGCAGACGAGGAGAGAGCAGTAGGAGTAGCAGTGTTATCTGTGGTGATCCATGTTTCCGTCAGTGCCAAGAAGTTGAGGGACTGGAGGGAAGCGTAGGCTGAGATGAACTCTGCCTTGTTGGCCGCAGATCGGCAGTTCCAGAGGCTACCGAAGACCTGGAACTCCACGTGGGTCGTGCGCGCTGGGACCACCAGGTTAGGGTGGCCGCGGCCACGCGGTGTGAAGCGTTTGTATGGTCTGTGCAGAGAGGAGAGAACAGGGATAGACAGACACATAGTTGACAGGCTACAGAAGAGGCTACGCTAATGCAAAGGAGATTGGAATGACAAGTGGACTACACGTCTCGAATGTTCAGAAAGTTAAGCTTAAATTGCAAAAATCTTATTTACTAAAATGATTAAAATGATACAGTACTGCTGAAGTAGGCTAGCTAGCAGTGGCTGCGTTGTTGACTTTGTTTGAAAGTGTAGCTGGCTAGGTAACCTCGATAGCTGGCTAGGTAACCTCGGTAACTGGCTAGATAATTCGTCTAAACTACACAATTATCTTAGATACAAGGACAGCAAATACAACTATGTAGCTAGCTAACACTACACTAATCAAATCGTTCCGTTGTAATGTAATAGTTTCTACAGTGCTGCTATTCGGTAGAAGTTGGCTAGCTAGCAGTGTTGACTAGGTAGGAGAACGGCAGCGCGGCGGATGAAAATAGCTGGCTAGCTAACCGATAATTACTCTAGACTACACAATTATCTTAGATACAAAGACAGCAAAGACAACTATGTAGCTAGCTAACACTACACTAATCAAGTCGTTCCGTTGTTCCGTTGAATGTAATAGTTTCTACAGTGCTGCTATTCGGTGGCTAGCTGGCTGGCTAGCAGTGTTGACTACGTTACGTTACGTTAGAAGGACGAAAATAGCTGGCTAGCTAACCTAGATAATTACTCTAAACTACACAATTATCTTTGATACAAAGACGGCTATGTAGCTAGCTAAGATCAAACAAATCAAACCGTTGTAATGAAATGAAATGAAATGTGATACTACCTGTGGAGCGAAGCGGAATACTTTCAATGCATTCTAAGAGGGTAGGTCTACACCACTGCCGGTAGCCTAAGTAATCTTTAAGTCATACAACAGATTCTCAATTGGATTGAGGTCTGGGCTTTGACTGGGCCATTCCAAGACATTTAAATGTTTCCCCTTAAACCACTCAACTGTTTCTTTAGCAGTATGCTTAGGGTCATTGTCCTGCTGGAAGGTGAACCTCCGTCCCAGTCTCAAATCTCTTGAAGACTGAAACAGGTTTCCCTCAAGAATTTCTCTGTATTTAGCGCCATCCATCATTCCTTCAATTCTGACCAGTTTCCCAGTCCCTGCCGATGAAAAACATCCCCACAGCATGATGCTGCCCCCACCATGCTTCACTGTGGGGATGTTGTTCTCGGGGTGATGAGAGGTGTTGGGTTTGCACCAGACATAGCGTTTTCCTTGATGGCCAAAAAGCTCAATTCTGGTCTCATCTGACCAGAGTTCCTACTTCCATATGTTTAGGGAGTCTCCCACATGCCTTTTGGCGAACACCAATACGTGTTTGCTTATTTTTTTCTTTAAGCAATGGCTTTTTTCTGGCCACTCTTCCGTAAAGCCCAGCAATGTGGAGTGTACTGCTTAAAGTGGCCCTATGGACAGATACTCCAATCTCCGCTGTGGAGCTTTGCAGCTCCTTCAGGGTTATCTTTGTTGCCTATCTGATTAATGCCCTGCTTGCCTGGTCCGTGAGTTTTGGTGGGAGGCCCTCTCTTGGCAGGTTTGTTGTGGCGCCATATTCTTTCCATTTTATAATTTTTATTTTACCTTTATTTAACTAGGCAAGTCAGTTAAGAACAAATTCTTATTTTCAATGATGGCCTAGGAACAGTGGGTTAACTGCCTTGTTCAGGGGCAGAACAACAAATTTTTACCTTGTCAGCTCGGCGATTTGATCTTGCAACCTTTCGGTTACTAGTCCAACGCTCTAACCACTCTAACCACTAGGCTACCTGCCACCCCGATTTAATGGTGCTCCATGGGATGTTCAAAGTTTCAGATATGTTTTTATAACCCAACCCTGATCTCTACTTCTCCACAACTTTGTCCCTGACCTGTTTGGAGAGCTCCTTGGTCTTCGTGGTGCCGCTTGCTTGGTGGTGTCCCTTGCTTAGTAGTGTTGCAGACTATGGTGCCTTTCAGAACAGGTGTATATATACTGAGATCATGTGACACTTAGATTGCACACAGGTGAACTTTATTTAACTAATTATGTGACTTCCGAAGGTAATTGGTTGCACCAGATCTTAATTAGGGGATTCATAGCATATGCACTACTTTTCCGTTTTTTTTATTTAATTTTTTTGTTTTTTTAAACAAGTAATTTTTTTCATTTCACTTCACCAATTTGGACTATTTTGTGTATGTCCATTACATGAAATCCAAATAAAAATCAATTTAAATTACAGGCTGTAATGCAACAAATAGGAAAAATGCCAAGTATGCTTGGGGTCATTGTCCATTTGGAAGACCCATTTGCGACCAAGCTTTAACTTCCTGACTGATGTCTTGAGATGTTGCTTCAATATATCCAAATCATGACGCCATCTATTTTGTGAAGTGCACCAGTCCCTCCTGCAGCAAAGCACCACCACAACATGATGCTGCCACCCCCGTGCTTCACCGTTGGGATGGTGTTCTTCGGCTTGCAAGCTTCCCCATGTGCAGTTGCAAACCGTAGTCTGGCTTTTTTATGAAGGGTTTGGAGCAGTGGCTTCTTCCTTGCTGAGCGGCCTTTCGGGTTATGTTGATATAGGACTCGTTTTACTGTGGATATACTGTTGTACCTGTTGTACCTGTTTCCTCCAGCATCTTCACAAGGTCCTTTGCTGTTGTTCTGGGATTGATTTGCACTTTTCGCACCAAAGTACGTTAATCTCTAGGAGACAGGACGCGTCTCCTTCCTGAGCGGTATGACGGCTGCGTGGTCCCATGGTGTTTATACTTGTGCACTGTTGTTTGTACAGATGAACATGGTACCTTCAGGCGTTTGGAAATTGCTCCCAAGGATGAACCAGACTTGGTGAGGTCTACAATTTCTTTCTGAGGTCATGGCTGATTTCTTTTGATTTTCCCATGATGTCAAGCAAAGGAGGCACTGAGTTTGAATGTAGGCCTTGAAATACATTGTAACGTTCGTCATATTCGTTCTCCTCCTCAGACGAGGAGGAGCATGGATCGGACCAACACGCAGAGTGGGTAGTGCTCATGATAATTTATTAAATCGAAAACTGAACACTAACATGAAACAAAATAACAAAAATGAATACAACCGACAACAGTCCCGTGTGGCACGAATACAAACACGGAAACAACACACATACCCACAACACACACGTGAAACCCAGGCTGCCTAAGTATGATTCTCAATCAGGGACAACGATTGACAGCTGCCTCTGATTGAGAATCATACCCGGCCGAACACAAACATCCCAACATAGAAAATCACACATAGACAAACCCACCCAACTCATGCCCTGACCAACTAAATAAATACAAGACAAAAGAAAACAGGTCAGGAACGTGACATACATCCACAGGTACACCTCCAATTGACTCAAATGATGTCAATTAGCCGATCAGAAGCTTCTAAAGCCATTACATACTTTTCTGGAATTTTCCAAGCTGTTTAAAGGCACAGTCAATTTAGTGTATGTAAACTTCTGACCCACTGGAATTGTGATACAGTGAATTATAAGTTAAATAATCTGTAAACAGTTGTTGGAAAATTACTTGTGTCATTAACAAACTAGATGTCCTAACCGACTTGCCAAAACTATAGTTTGTTTACAAGAAATGTGGGGTTGAAAAACTAGTTTTAATGACTCCAACCTAAGTGTATGTAAACTTCCGACTTCAACTGTCGTGTCGATAATCTTAAATACTTGTTAGAAATGCCTTGGAACTTGTTTGAATCTGATGCTACAGGTAAATCTGTTTAGCTTGAAGAAAAAGGAGGAGAATGATAGCGTCAAATAGCTGTGTGTCTCATCAAACAAAAGGCAAAACACCCATTTATTTAGTCAAAGTTCAGATTGAATATGTTTACAGAATCTTGACTGTGGCTCTGTCCAGGATCAGTGAGTTGTGAACAGTTTCCAAGTCACAGAACAGCTCTGCATTTTACTCACAACACAGCAGGTTAGAAGCCACTGCTGAGATATGTTGCATCCGATTATGTGCAACGTTGCAGAACATTGCAATCCTGAACATACCCGTGATCATAGTCCAGACACTCCAGTATAATACACGGAAGCCCTCTGTATTTCCAGTAACAAAGACTATAAAACATATGCAGGTATTCTTGTCTTTAATGTTAACACAATTGGAACAGAGAATGATATGTGGGAGAACAGGGAAGTAGTGGTTATGTTTGCATAGCCATAAACCAAGGAAGGACAGATAGACTCAAACTAACACAAACATAGATGTATATCTATCTACAGGTCTGGTACAAACCGAATCAGTCAGTCAGTCCGCCCATCTGCAGAGCTAAACATGTGGAAGTAATAAAATAGTACAAATTGTGGCTCAGTGTTAAATGCCTTTGGATCGTTGCTACACCTAGTATGTTTTAACAGTCAGCCTTCCTTGTGCCTTGTCAAAACCTTTTTACAAAATACCAAATGAACATCCTTTCCACTATTCCCCCACCCACGCAATGCACCCCCGGAAAATATATGTATCCTTTGGATTCAAAGTTGATATACTGTATAATTACTGCATATAAGCGTTTGGGTTATTGAGTGTTTTCTCCATTCAAGCATTCGCACACAGCTAGTCAGTCAGGAGCCAGGAATGGAACAGAAACAAATAGCTTTCACATGGTTCATTTCTCTTCTTAAAGGTGCAATCTGTTTATTTATTTTACGGTCAATAGTGCTCCCCTTGCATTTGATTGTAAACGGAAGGGGTGGGTCTTCACGAATGTAAAAGTTTGTGTTGTGTTTTAGTATTTGGCATAATATGCTCATTGTACTTTTTCCTAGAGTTCCCAATAGAAAAATGTAAGTTACAGATTGCACCTTTAACTGGATCCGAAGAATCATTAAAGCAGCTAAAGCAGACACCAGCCCAGAGGAGGAACGGAAGGTGGGGGGAGGTAAAAGAAACTACAACATCAATAAGGTCTTACACCAGCAAGGACCATGGCGCAAACAGTCATAGAAATGAATACATACATAAATACGTACATACATAATTCATACATACAGTATACAATAAGAAGATAGATAGTTAGTTATAAAATACCTATGTACAAATGCATAGTCCAGATGAGTCCATCGACCTAGCAGTAATGGCAGTCAGTGGAAGAGGTTATTTTCATAATTTAGGGATGTGTTTGGTATGTATGTGTGTGTGTGTGTGTGTGTGCATGTGCATGGCACTTACTGTGCAAGTGTGTATGTACTGTACTGTATCACCTTAGTCCTGGTAGCAAGAAGGAGTTCTAAAAGTTCAGAGGTCAAAAGTTGAGAGGTGTGTGACCTGGCGTGTCCGGCGAGTGCGTCCTGAACAGCTGTGTTAGCGCAAAGACGGAAGAGATGAGCACCGTGCACCGTTTGGCCAGAAGCCTCACCCCCTCGCCCTCTCCTTGTCCATCCCCAGACCCCGTCCCACCGCTGGACCCAGACCCGGCCCCAGCTCCAGCAGTCTCCACAGCCCCAACAAACTCCCTGTACAGCCCTACGATCTCCTTCAGCTTGTCCAGAGCCTCCTCCTGGCCCCCATCATCATCAGTGCTCTGGATCTGACCCCCGTTGCGGCAGGCGTCACATCCAGGACAGGGGTGTGTTCTCAGGCAGGCTGCGGAGAGCTGCACCAGGGCACTGAAACTGTTGGATAAGGAACGAAGCGCCTCCTCTGGAGCCCAGCCCACACGCGTGGCACGTTGGCACCCTGTTGCCAACCGTCGTGCCTCCGCCTGGAGTAAATTCCTCTCAGGCTCCGTCATGGGCGGAGGACTTGCACCTCCACAGCACGCGGTTGGACCCTCCCCTTGGGTTGGGTTGGGTCCCCTGTCTCCACCCTCATCCTGATCTGTTTTGGAGGGTTCTGATGATGGTGGTGGCCCAGCCAGGACCAGTAGGAGCTGATTGATGTCTTGTCTCAGGGAGACGAAGCCCCCTTTCAGCCCCCCGTAGTGCTTGTTGGTGAGGGAACGCAGGGAGCCGATGGGGGGCGTGGGGGAGACAGGGCGGGACAGGAGTGGGCTGAGCTCTGAGGAGGTGGTGGAGAGGGTGGAGAGGGGGCGAGGGGTGTCTCTCAGCAGGGACAGGATGTTGGGGGAGGGGATGGGGGAGGTGGGGGAGGCCAGGGGTGTAGAATGGGCTGGTTTGGGGCGCGTGCGCTTGGAGAACTCGTAGATGGTGAGCTCCTCGTCGAAGCCACAGCCGTCCTCCACGTCACCGCTGAAGCAGTTGGCGTAGACTGTGCGGCAGCCGCACGCCTCACGGTGGGCCGGGGGAGAGGTGTGCTCCAGAGAGTCCCCCTCTAGGGGCGGGCCTGAACCGCCCCCTAACCCCACCTCTGAGTGGGGCCTGGACTGAGGCTGCTCCGACTTGCAGGACCCCAGGAATCCGTAGGGTTCTGAGACGTGTACACCGTTTTCTCTCAGGGTCAGGTTGGGGTTCGACCCGCTCGTCCCGTTGGCCTCCTTCGCACGTGGAGTCACTTCCTGGAACTCTTTGATGGTTGCTATGACAACCTCGGCTCCATCCTCCACCACTTCCTTCTTCCCTTTTCCCCCTGCAGTCTCACCAACTGTTGCCTGGGCAGTGACCTTGCTCACCTCAGAGGCTCCGCTGACTGACAGACCGGAGCCGTAGCCGGACGTGACATCCCCGTTGATGGAGCTGGTGGAAGAGTGGTCCAGGGTGCCCAGGATCTCCTGGGAGCGGGTCATGTACCAGGGCAGGGCCTGGATCCTCCCTCTCAGGGCTGAGGTAGGCAGACGTCCCCCCAGGCTGGATGAGCTGACCCTCAGGTCTGAACCTGACCCTGACTTTCCTGTGCTCTCTGGGTCTCCCGCTGTCCCTTTAGAGGAGGTGGTGAGGGAGGTGGTCAGGCTGAGGGGGGCGTCTGTATTTTTGGGCGACAGGTTCTCTTGACTCAGAGAGACCCTCCTCCCGGTCTGATTGCTACCGTTGCAACTAACCCAGGGGTGGAGGCCGTTCGGCGGACACATCCCCTCTTTCTCATTTGGTGAGACCGGGATGGGGAGGACTGATAGGGGATGGAGAGAAGGAGGGGAGGGTTTGGGAGAGAGTGGTGGAGGGGTGGCCAGGCTCAACCTGATCTCATCTCCTGAAGCAGAATGTGGAATGGGGGACAAACTTGGCAGCTTTTTTGGGGGGTCCACCCCAACCCCCGTTCTGACCTCTCCCTTCAGCAGGGAAACCCTGTTTGTATTAGTTTCAACATCAGCTCTCCTGTTGTCAGCAGTGACCGGAACACGGTCCTTAGGAAGCACGTGGGGAGTCCCGTTCTTAGAACCGTTCTCTTGCTTCGAACTGTTCTCTATCTTAGGCCCATTCTCCACACCCTTTGGACCAGCAGGGGGTTGCTGGCTCTTCCGTACCGCCGTGATGAGGGGGGAGGCGAGCGGAAGCCCCCCCGCTCCCGAGGTGACTGATTTAAACTCCATGGTGTCTGGTTCCATGGTATCTACCTCCAGCAGGCCCGCATGACCTCCAGCAGCATCTCCGTTACAGTGGGAGTATGGACCGCCGCGCTGGGGAGACCTCTGGGGGCCCATCTGGGGCTTGGGGGCCAGTTCAGGTTTTATGGGTAGCTGGGGCTTGGGGGCCAATGGTGGAGGCTTGGTCTTGGCATCAACCCTCTGAGTGGAAGCCTGGTTTGAGCGGGGCTTTGGCTCTGGTTGGGTCTCCTGCTGTTTCTTGTGGTCAGGGGAGGAGTGCTTCTTTTTGAGGGGTGAGGGAGGCTCCCTCTCCGGTACCACTGGCAATCCGTTCCCTGTACCACTCCAGCGTTTACTGTGCCTCTTATTGTCAGCCGCATCCAAACTGTTTTCTGTGAGAGAGAGAGAGAGAGAGAGAGAGAGAGAGAGAGAGAGAGAGAGAGAGAGAGAGAGAGAGAGAGAGAGAGAGAGAGAGAGAGAGAGAGAGAGAGACACAGAGACAGAGACAGGGGTGTTAAAAGGGTGACAGGAATCACACTTTAACACATTTAAACAGTTAGTTTGTTCAGTGAGGAAGTCATGTCAACAACCCACCTGTACCATCAGAAGGAACTGGAGGAGTGAACCGCTCCTGAGCATCAAAGAACTCATCATCTGACTCCGAAGCACTTTCCCTAGCAATAGGAGCAGGAGGGTTAGGGGACGGCGTTAGGAAAGGCTCGGAATCTCCAGAGTGAATTGATAGACGCTCTGCCCCTTTGTGGGCGGAGCTACAAACAGTCCTCTTTTCACAGGAGGTGAGGTTGGGGATGACTCTGGGGATGTCTAACTTGTTGTTAGAAGCAGTTTTGTTAGACCGGGCGCAGATCTTGTCGATGAGGCGCAGGTCTATCTGACTGGGTATCTTAGAGAGCCGTCTCAGTTCCTCCTCATCATCGTCATCCTCAACTTCCTCCGTCTCCTCCTCATCGCTGGTGGCCTCGGGGGGGCTGGGGAGGTAGCTGCCTTGGGAAAGCTCGGCGAAGCAAAGACACGAGCTATCGTTGCTACGATAACTCAGGTTGGTGGGGCGCACGGGGGCGGAGGCCGTGCTGCCGGGGGCGCCCTCTCTCTGGCGCTGTGGAGAGGGAGCTGTGACCTCCAGGAGGAACGGATGGTGGACATCCAGGGTGGTGATCCCCCGAGTCGGCTGTTTGGACCGGCGAGAGGGGCTGTCCTCACGCAAGGCGTCCACACGAGAGGAGGCCTTGGCTGGGTCCTCTCCCCTGG